>NC_089844.1:202325673-202627340 GCF_035609145.1 Eleutherodactylus coqui
ATTATGACATCATAATGGAATTTTGCATTATGACATCATAATGGAATGTTACATTATGACATCATAATGGAATTTTGCATTATGACATCATAATGGAATTTACATTATGACATCATAATGGAATTTTACATTATGACATCATAATGGAATTTTGCATTATGACATCATAATGGAATGTTACATTATGACATCATAATGGAATTTTGCTTTATGACATCATAATGGAATGTTACATTATGACATCATAATGGAATTTTGCATTATGACATCATAATGGAATGTTACATTATGACATCATAATGGAATTTTGCATTATGACATTATAATGGAATTTTACATTATGACATCATAATGGAATGTTACATTATGACATCATAATGGAATTTTGCATTATGACATCATAATGGAATTTAAATTATGAGCTCATAATGGAATTTGGCATTATGACATCATAATGGAATGTTACATTATGACATCATAATGGAATTTTGCATTTTGACATCATAATGGAATGTTACATTATGACATCATAATGGAATTTTGCTTTATGACATCATAATGGAATGTTACATTATGACATCATAATGGAATTTTGCATTATGACATCATAATGGAATTTTCCATTATGACATCATAATGAAATTTTGCATTATGACATCATAATGGAATTTTTCATTATGACATCATGATGGAATTTTACATTATGACATCATAATGGAATTTTGCATTATGACATCATAATGGAATTTTGCATTATGACATCATAATGGAATGTTACATTATGACATCATAATGGAATTTTGCATTATGACATCATAATGGGATTTTGCATTATGACATCATAATGGAATTTTGCATTATGACATCATAATGGAATGTTACATTATGACATCATAATGGAATTTTGCATTATGACATCATAATGGAATTTAAATTATGAGCTCATAATGGAATTTGGCATTATGACATTATAATGGAATGTTACATTATGACATCATAATGGAATTTTGCATTTTGACATCATAATGGAATGTTACATTATGACATCATAATGGAATTTTGCATTATGACATCATAATGGAATTTTACATTATGACATCATAATGGAATTTTACATGATGACATCATAATGGAATTTTGCATTATGACATCATAATGGAATTTTACATTATGACATCATAATGGGATTTTACATTATGACATCATAATGGAATTTTACATTATGACATCATAATGGAATGTTACATTATGACATCATAATGGAATTTTTTCATTATGACATCATAATGGAATTTTACATTATGACATCATAATGGAATTTTACATTATGACATCATAATGGAATTTTGCATTATGACATCACAATGGAATTTTACATTATGACATCATAATGGGATTTTACATTATGACATCATAATGGAATTTTGCATTATGACATCATAATGGAATTTTACATTATGACATCATAATGGGATTTTACATTATGACATCATAATGGAATTTTACATTATGACATCATAATGGAATGTTACATTATGACATCATAATGGAATTTTTCATTATGACATCATAATGGAATTTTACATTATGACATCATAATGGAATTTTACATTATGACATCATAATGGAATTTTACATTATGACATCATAATGGAATTTTACATTATGACATCATAATGGAATTTTGCATTATGACATCATAATGGAATTTTGCATTATGACATCATAATGGAATGTTACATTATGACATCATAATGGAATTTTGCATTATGACATCATAATGGAATTTAAATTATGAGCTCATAATGGAATTTGGCATTATGACATCATAATGGAATGTTACATTATGACATCATAATGGAATTTTGCATTTTGACATCATAATGGAATGTTACATTATGACATCATAATGGAATTTTGCATTATGACATCATAATGGAATTTTTCATTATGACATCATAATGGAATTTTACATTATGACATCATAATGGAATTTTGCATTATGACATCATAATGGAATTTTGCATTATGACATTATAATGGAATTTTGCATTATGACATCATAATGGGATTTAAATTATGAGCTCATAATGGAATTTGGCATTATGACATCATAATGGAATGTTACATTATGACATCATAATGGAATTTTGCATTTTGACATCATAATGGAATGTTACATTATGACATCATAATGGGATTTTGCATTATGACATCATAATGGAATTTTACATTATGACATCATAATGGAATTTTGCATTATGCCATCATAATGGAATTTTGCATTATGACATCATAATGAAATTTTACATTATGACATCATAATGGAATTTTAAATTATGACATCATAATGGAATTTTGCATTATGACATCATAATGGAATGTTACATTATGACATCATAATGAAATTTTGCATTATGACATCATAATGGAATGTTACATTATGACATCATAATAGAATTTTGCATTATGACATCATAATGGAATTTTACATTATGACATCATAATGGAATTTTACATTATGACATCATAATGGAATTTTGCATTATGACATCATAATGGAATTTTACATTATGACATCATAATGGAGTTTTACATTATGACATCATAATGGAATTTTACATTATGACATCATAATGGAATTTTGCATTATGACATCATAATGGAATTTTGCATTATGACATCATAATGGAATTTTGCATTATGACATCATAATGGAATGTTACATTATGACATCATAATGGAATTTTGCATTATGACATCATAATGGAATTTACATTATGACATCATAATGGAATTTTACATTATGACATCATAATGGAATTTTGCATTATGACATCATAATGGAATGTTACATTATGACATCATAATGGAATTTTGCTTTATGACATCATAATGGAATGTTACATTATGACATCATAATGGAATTTTGCATTATGACATCATAATGGAATGTTACATTATGACATCATAATGGAATTTTGCATTATGACATTATAATGGAATTTTACATTATGACATCATAATGGAATGTTACATTATGACATCATAATGGAATTTTGCATTATGACATCATAATGGAATTTAAATTATGAGCTCATAATGGAATTTGGCATTATGACATCATAATGGAATGTTACATTATGACATCATAATGGAATTTTGCATTTTGACATCATAATGGAATGTTACATTATGACATCATAATGGAATTTTGCTTTATGACATCATAATGGAATGTTACATTATGACATCATAATGGAATTTTGCATTATGACATCATAATGGAATTTTCCATTATGACATCATAATGAAATTTTGCATTATGACATCATAATGGAATTTTTCATTATGACATCATGATGGAATTTTACATTATGACATCATAATGGAATTTTGCATTATGACATCATAATGGAATTTTGCATTATGACATCATAATGGAATGTTACATTATGACATCATAATGGAATTTTGCATTATGACATCATAATGGGATTTTGCATTATGACATCATAATGGAATTTTGCATTATGACATCATAATGGAATGTTACATTATGACATCATAATGGAATTTTGCATTATGACATCATAATGGAATTTAAATTATGAGCTCATAATGGAATTTGGCATTATGACATTATAATGGAATGTTACATTATGACATCATAATGGAATTTTGCATTTTGACATCATAATGGAATGTTACATTATGACATCATAATGGAATTTTGCATTATGACATCATAATGGAATTTTACATTATGACATCATAATGGAATTTTACATGATGACATCATAATGGAATTTTGCATTATGACATCATAATGGAATTTTACATTATGACATCATAATGGGATTTTACATTATGACATCATAATGGAATTTTACATTATGACATCATAATGGAATGTTACATTATGACATCATAATGGAATTTTTTCATTATGACATCATAATGGAATTTTACATTATGACATCATAATGGAATTTTACATTATGACATCATAATGGAATTTTGCATTATGACATCACAATGGAATTTTACATTATGACATCATAATGGGATTTTACATTATGACATCATAATGGAATTTTGCATTATGACATCATAATGGAATTTTACATTATGACATCATAATGGGATTTTACATTATGACATCATAATGGAATTTTACATTATGACATCATAATGGAATGTTACATTATGACATCATAATGGAATTTTTCATTATGACATCATAATGGAATTTTACATTATGACATCATAATGGAATTTTTCATTATGACATCATAATGGAATTTTGCATTATGACATCATAATGGAATTTTGCATTATGACATCATAATGGAATGTTACATTATGACATCATAATAGAATTTTGCATTATGACATCATAATGGAATTTACATTATGACATCATAATGGAATTTTACATTATGACATCATAATGGAATTTTGCATTATGACATCATAATGGAATTTTACATTATGACATCATAATGGAATTTAAATTATGAGCTCATAATGGAATTTGGCATTATGACATCATAATGGAATGTTACATTATGACATCATAATGGAATTTTGCATTTTGACATCATAATGGAATGTTACATTATGACATCATAATGGGATTTTGCATTATGACATCATAATGGAATTTTACATTATGACATCATAATGGAATTTTGCATTATGCCATCATAATGGAATTTTGCATTATGACATCATAATGAAATTTTACATTATGACATCATAATGGAATTTTAAATTATGACATCATAATGGAATTTTGCATTATGACATCATAATGGAATGTTACATTATGACATCATAATGGAATTTTGCATTATGACATCATAATGGAATGTTACATTATGACATCATAATAGAATTTTGCATTATGACATCATAATGGAATTTTACATTATGACATCATAATGGAATTTTACATTATGACATCATAATGGAATTTTGCATTATGACATCATAATGGAATTTTACATTATGACATCATAATGGAGTTTTACATTATGACATCATAATGGAATTTTACATTATGACATCATAATGGAATTTTGCATTATGACATCATAATGGAATTTTGCATTATGACATCATAATGGAATTTTGCATTATGACATCATAATGGAATGTTACATTATGACATCATAATAGAATTTTGCATTATGACATCATAATGGAATTTACATTATGACATCATAATGGAATTTTACATTATGACATCATAATGGAATTTAAATTATGAGCTCATAATGGAATTTTACATTATGACATCATAATGGAATTTAAATTATGAGCTCATAATGGAATTTGGCATTATGACATCATAATGGAATTTTGCATTATGACATCATAATGGAATGTTACATTATGACATCATAATGGAATTTTGCTTTATGACATCATAATGGAATGTTACATTATGACATCATAATGGAATTTTGCATTTTGACATCATAATGGAATGTTACATTATGACATCATAATGGAATTTTGCATTATGACATTATAATGGAATTTTACATTATGACATCATAATGGAATGTTACATTATGACATCATAATGGAATTTTGCATTATGACATCATAATGGAATTTAAATTATGAGCTCATAATGGAATTTGGCATTATGACATCATAATGGAATTTTGCATTATGACATCATAATGGAATTTTGCATTTTGACATCATAATGGAATGTTACATTATGACATCATAATGGAATTTTGCATTATGACATCATAATGGAATTTTACATTATGACATCATAATGGAATTTTACATTATGACATCATAATGGAATTTTGCATTATGACATCATAATGGAATGTTACATTATGACATCATAATGCAATTTTGCATTATGACATCATAATGGGATTTTGCATTATGACATCATAATGGAATTTTGCATTATGACATCATAATGGAATGTTACATTATGACATCATAATGGAATTTTGCATTATGACATCATAATGGAATTTAAATTATGAGCTCATAATGGAATTTGGCATTATGACATCATAATGGAATGTTACATTATGACATCATAATGGAATTTTGCATTTTGACATCATAATGGAATGTTACATTATGACATCATAATGGAATTTTGCATTATGACATCATAATGGAATTTTACATTATGACATCATAATGGAATTTTACATTATGACATCATAATGGAATTTTGCATTATGACATCATAATGGAATTTTACATTATGACATCATAATGGGATTTTACATTATGACATCATAATGGAATGTTACATTATGACATCATAATGGAATTTTTCATTATGACATCATAATGGAATTTTACATTATGACATCATAATGGAATTTTGCATTATGACATCATAATGGAATTTTACATTATGACATCATAATGGGATTTTACATTATGACATCATAATGGAATTTTGCATTATGACATCATAATGGAATTTTACATTATGACATCATAATGGGATTTTACATTATGACATCATAATGGAATTTTACATTATGACATCATAATGGAATGTTACATTATGACATCATAATGGAATTTTTCATTATGACATCATAATGGAATTTTACATTATGACATCATAATGGAATTTTTCATTATGACATCATAATGGAATTTTGCATTATGACATCATAATGGAATTTTGCATTATGACATCATAATGGAATGTTACATTATGACATCATAATAGAATTTTGCATTATGACATCATAATGGAATTTACATTATGACATCATAATGGAATTTTACATTATGACATCATAATGGAATTTAAATTATGAGCTCATAATGGAATTTTACATTATGACATCATACAGGAATTTAAATTATGAGCTCATAATGGAATTTGGCATTATGACATCATAATGGAATGTTACATTATGACATCATAATGGAATTTTGCATTATGACATCATAATGGAATTTTACATTATGACATCATAATGGAATTTTGCATTATGACATCATAATGGAATTTTGCATTATGACATCATAATGGAATTTTGCATTATGACATCATAATGGAATGTTACATTATGACATCATAATGGAATTTTGCATTATGACATCATAATGGAATGTTACATTATGACATCATAATGGAATTTTGCATTATGACATCATAATGGAATGTTACATTATGACATCATAATAGAATTTTGCATTATGACATCATAATGGAATTTTACATTATGACATCATAATGGAATTTTACATTATGACATCATAATGGAATTTTGCATTATGACATCATAATGGAATTTTACATTATGACATCATAATGGAGTTTTACATTATGACATCATAATGGAATTTTACATTATGACATCATAATGGAATTTTGCATTATGACATCATAATGGAATTTTGCATTATGAAATCATAATGGAATTTTGCATTATGAGATCATAATGGAATTTTGCATTATGACATCATAATGCAATTTTACATTATGACATCATAATGGGATTTTACATTATGACATCATAATGGAATTTTACATTATGACATCATAATGGAATGTTACATTATGACATCATAATGGAATTTTTCATTATGACATCATAATGGAATTTTACATTATGACATCATAATGGAATTTTTCATTATGACATCATAATGGAATTTTACATTATGACATCATAATGGAATTTTGCATTATGACATCATAATGGAATTTTACATTATGACATCATAATGGGATTTTACATTATGACATCATAATGGAATTTTGCATTATGACATCATAATGGAATTTTACATTATGACATCATAATGGGATTTTACATTATGACATCATAATGGAATTTTACATTATGACATCATAATGGAATGTTACATTATGACATCATAATGGAATTTTTCATTATGACATCATAATGGAATTTTACATTATGACATCATAATGGAATTTTTCATTATGACATCATAATGGAATTTTGCATTATGACATCATAATGGAATTTTGCATTATGACATCATAATGGAATGTTACATTATGACATCATAATAGAATTTTGCATTATGACATCATAATGGAATTTACATTATGACATCATAATGGAATTTTACATTATGACATCATAATGGAATTTAAATTATGAGCTCATAATGGAATTTTACATTATGACATCATACAGGAATTTAAATTATGAGCTCATAATGGAATTTGGCATTATGACATCATAATGGAATGTTACATTATGACATCATAATGGAATTTTGCATTATGACATCATAATGGAATTTTACATTATGACATCATAATGGAATTTTGCATTATGACATCATAATGGAATTTTGCATTATGACATCATAATGGAATTTTGCATTATGACATCATAATGGAATGTTACATTATGACATCATAATGGAATTTTGCATTATGACATCATAATGGAATGTTACATTATGACATCATAATAGAATTTTGCATTATGACATCATAATGGAATTTTACATTATGACATCATAATGGAATTTTACATTATGACATCATAATGGAATTTTGCATTATGACATCATAATGGAATTTTACATTATGACATCATAATGGAGTTTTACATTATGACATCATAATGGAATTTTACATTATGACATCATAATGGAATTTTGCATTATGACATCATAATGGAATTTTGCATTATGAAATCATAATGGAATTTTGCATTATGAGATCATAATGGAATTTTGCATTATGACATCATAATGCAATTTTACATTATGACATCATAATGGGATTTTACATTATGACATCATAATGGAATTTTACATTATGACATCATAATGGAATGTTACATTATGACATCATAATGGAATTTTTCATTATGACATCATAATGGAATTTTACATTATGACATCATAATGGAATTTTTCATTATGACATCATAATGGAATTTTGCATTATGACATCATAATGGAATTTTGCATTATGACATAATGGAATGTTACATTATGACATCATAATAGAATTTTGCATTATGACATCATAATGGAATTTACATTATGACATCATAATGGAATTTTACATTATGACATCATAATGGAATTTAAATTATGAGCTCATAATGGAATTTTACATTATGACATCATAATGGAATTTAAATTATGAGCTCATAATGGAATTTGGCATTATGACATCATAATGGAATGTTACATTATGACATCATAATGGAATTTTGCATTTTGACATCATAATGGAATGTTACATTATGACATCATAATGGAATTTTGCATTATGACATCATAATGGAATTTTACATTATGACATCATAATGGAATTTTGCATTATGCCATCATAATGGAATTTTGCATTATGACATCATAATGAAATTTTACATTATGACATCATAATGGAATTTTAAATTATGACATCATAATGGAATTTTGAATTATGACTTCATAATGGAATGTTACATTATGACATCATAATGGAATTTTGCATTATGACATCATAATGAAATGTTACATTATGACATCATAATAGAATTTTGCATTATGACATCATAATGGAATTTTACATTATGACATCATAATGGAATTTTACATTATGGCATCATAATGGAATTTTGCATTATGACATCATAATGGAATTTTACATTATGACATCATAATGGAGTTTTACATTATGACATCATAATGGAATTTTGCATTATGACATCATAATGGAATTTTGCATTATGAGATCATAATGGAATTTTGCATTATGACATCATAATGGAATTTTACATTATGACATCATAATGGGATTTTACATTATGACATCATAATGGAATTTTACATTATGACATCATAATGGAATTTTACATTATGACATCATAATGGAATTTTACATTATGACATCATAATGGAATTTTACATTATGACATCATAATGGAATTTTGCATTATGACATCATAATGGAATTTTGCATTATGACATCATAATGGAATGTTACATTATGACATCATAATGGAATTTTGCATTTTGACATCATAATGGAATGTTACATTATGACATCATAATGGAATTTTGCATTATGACATCATAATGGAATTTTTCATTATGACATCATAATGGAATTTTACATTATGACATCATAATGGAATTTTGCATTATGACATCATAATGGAATTTTGCATTATGACATTATAATGGAATTTTGCATTATGACATCATAATGGGATTTAAATTATGAGCTCATAATGGAATTTGGCATTATGACATCATAATGGAATGTTACATTATGACATCATAATGGAATTTTGCATTTTGACATCATAATGGAATGTTACATTATGACATCATAATGGGATTTTGCATTATGACATCATAATGGAATTTTACATTATGACATCATAATGGAATTTTGCATTATGCCATCATAATGGAATTTTGCATTATGACATCATAATGAAATTTTACATTATGACATCATAATGGAATTTTAAATTATGACATCATAATGGAATTTTGCATTATGACATCATAATGGAATGTTACATTATGACATCATAATGAAATTTTGCATTATGACATCATAATGGAATGTTACATTATGACATCATAATAGAATTTTGCATTATGACATCATAATGGAATTTTACATTATGACATCATAATGGAATTTTACATTATGACATCATAATGGAATTTTGCATTATGACATCATAATGGAATTTTACATTATGACATCATAATGGAGTTTTACATTATGACATCATAATGGAATTTTACATTATGACATCATAATGGAATTTTGCATTATGACATCATAATGGAATTTTGCATTATGACATCATAATGGAATTTTGCATTATGACATCATAATGGAATTTTGCATTATGACATCATAATGGAATTTTGCATTATGACATCATAATGGAATGTTACATTATGACATCATAATGGAATTTTGCATTATGACATCATAATGGAATTTTACATTATGACATCATAATGGGATTTTACATTATGACATCATAATGGGATTTTACATTATGACATCATAATGGAATTTTACATTATGACATCATAATGGAATGTTACATTATGACATCATAATGGAATTTTTCATTATGACATCATAATGGAATTTTACATTATGACATCATAATGGAATTTTTCATTATGACATCATAATGGAATTTTGCATTATGACATCATAATGGAATTTTGCATTATGACATCATAATGGAATGTTACATTATGACATCATAATAGAATTTTGCATTATGACATCATAATGGAATTTACATTATGACATCATAATGGAATTTTACATTATGACATCATAATGGAATTTAAATTCTGAGCTCATAATGGAATTTTACATTATGACATCATAAAGGAATTTAAATTATGAGCTCATAATGGAATTTGGCATTATGACATCATAATGGAATGTTACATTATGACATCATAATGGAATTTTGCATTATGACATCATAATGGAATTTTACATTATGACATCATAATGGAATTTTGCATTATGACATCATAATGGAATTTTGCATTATGACATCATAATGGAATTTTGCATTATGACATCATAATGGAATGTTACATTATGACATCATAACGGAATTTTGCATTATGACATCATAATGGAATGTTACATTATGACATCATAATGGAATTTTGCATTATGACATCATAATGGAATGTTACATTATGACATCATAATAGAATTTTGCATTATGACATCATAATGGAATTTTACATTATGACATCATAATGGAATTTTACATTATGACATCATAATGGAATTTTGCATTATGACATCATAATGGAATTTTACATTATGACATCATAATGGAGTTTTACATTATGACATCATAATGGAATTTTACATTATGACATCATAATGGAATTTTGCATTATGACATCATAATGGAATTTTGCATTATGAAATCATAATGGAATTTTGCATTATGAGATCATAATGGAATTTTGCATTATGACATCATAATGCAATTTTACATTATGACATCATAATGGGATTTTACATTATGACATCATAATGGAATTTTACATTATGACATCATAATGGAATGTTACATTATGACATCATAATGGAATTTTTCATTATGACATCATAATGGAATTTTACATTATGAGATCATAATGGAATTTTTCATTATGACATCATAATGGAATTTTGCATTATGACATCATAATGGAATTTTGCATTATGACATAATGGAATGTTACATTATGACATCATAATAGAATTTTGCATTATGACATCATAATGGAATTTACATTATGACATCATAATGGAATTTTACATTATGACATCATAATGGAATTTAAATTATGAGCTCATAATGGAATTTTACATTATGACATCATAATGGAATTTAAATTATGAGCTCATAATGGAATTTGGCATTATGACATCATAATGGAATGTTACATTATGACATCATAATGGAATTTTGCATTTTGACATCATAATGGAATGTTACATTATGACATCATAATGGAATTTTGCATTATGACATCATAATGGAATTTTACATTATGACATCATAATGGAATTTTGCATTATGCCATCATAATGGAATTTTGCATTATGACATCATAATGAAATTTTACATTATGACATCATAATGGAATTTTAAATTATGACATCATAATGGAATTTTGAATTATGACTTCATAATGGAATGTTACATTATGACATCATAATGGAATTTTGCATTATGACATCATAATGAAATGTTACATTATGACATCATAATAGAATTTTGCATTATGACATCATAATGGAATTTTACATTATGACATCATAATGGAATTTTACATTATGGCATCATAATGGAATTTTGCATTATGACATCATAATGGAATTTTACATTATGACATCATAATGGAGTTTTACATTATGACATCATAATGGAATTTTGCATTATGACATCATAATGGAATTTTGCATTATGAGATCATAATGGAATTTTGCATTATGACATCATAATGGAATTTTACATTATGACATCATAATGGGATTTTACATTATGACATCATAATGGAATTTTACATTATGACATCATAATGGAATTTTACATTATGACATCATAATGGAATTTTACATTATGACATCATAATGGAATTTTACATTATGACATCATAATGGAATTTTGCATTATGACATCATAATGGAATTTTGCATTATGACATCATAATGGAATGTTACATTATGACATCATAATGGAATTTTGCATTATGACATCATAATGGAATTTAAATTATGAGCTCATAATGGAATTTGGCATTATGACATCATAATGGAATGTTACATTATGACATCATAATGGAATTTTGCATTTTGACATCATAATGGAATGTTACATTATGACATCATAATGGAATTTTGCATTATGACATCATAATGGAATTTTTCATTATGACATCATAATGGAATTTTACATTATGACATCATAATGGAATTTTGCATTATGACATCATAATGGAATTTTGCATTATGACATTATAATGGAATTTTGCATTATGACATCATAATGGGATTTAAATTATGAGCTCATAATGGAATTTGGCATTATGACATCATAATGGAATGTTACATTATGACATCATAATGGAATTTTGCATTTTGACATCATAATGGAATGTTACATTATGACATCATAATGGGATTTTGCATTATGACATCATAATGGAATTTTACATTATGACATCATAATGGAATTTTGCATTATGCCATCATAATGGAATTTTGCATTATGACATCATAATGAAATTTTACATTATGACATCATAATGGAATTTTAAATTATGACATCATAATGGAATTTTGCATTATGACATCATAATGGAATGTTACATTATGACATCATAATGAAATTTTGCATTATGACATCATAATGGAATGTTACATTATGACATCATAATAGAATTTTGCATTATGACATCATAATGGAATTTTACATTATGACATCATAATGGAATTTTACATTATGACATCATAATGGAATTTTGCATTATGACATCATAATGGAATTTTACATTATGACATCATAATGGAGTTTTACATTATGACATCATAATGGAATTTTACATTATGACATCATAATGGAATTTTGCATTATGACATCATAATGGAATTTTGCATTATGACATCATAATGGAATTTTGCATTATGACATCATAATGGAATGTTACATTATGACATCATAATGGAATTTTGCATTATGACATCATAATGGAATTTACATTATGACATCATAATGGAATTTTACATTATGACATCATAATGGAATTTTGCATTATGACATCATAATGGAATGTTACATTATGACATCATAATGGAATTTTGCTTTATGACATCATAATGGAATGTTACATTATGACATCATAATGGAATTTTGCATTATGACATCATAGTGGAATGTTACATTATGACATCATAATGGAATTTTGCATTATGACATTATAATGGAATTTTACATTATGACATCATAATGGAATGTTACATTATGACATCATAATGGAATTTTGCATTATGACATCATAATGGAATTTAAATTATGAGCTCATAATGGAATTTGGCATTATGACATCATAATGGAATGTTACATTATGACATCATAATGGAATTTTGCATTTTGACATCATAATGGAATGTTACATTATGACATCATAATGGAATTTTGCTTTATGACATCATAATGGAATGTTACATTATGACATCATAATGGAATTTTGCATTATGACATCATAATGGAATTTTCCATTATGACATCATAATGAAATTTTGCATTATGACATCATAATGGAATGTTACATTATGACATCATAATGGAATTTTGCATTATGACATCATAATGGAATTTTGCATTATGACATCATAATGGAATGTTACATTATAACATCATAATGGAATTTTGCATTATGACATCATAATGGAATTTTCCATTATGACATCATAATGAAATTTTGCATTATGACATCATAATGGAATTTTTCATTATGACATCATGATGGAATTTTACATTATGACATCATAATGGAATTTTGCATTATGACATCATAATGGAATTTTGCATTATGACATCATAATGGAATGTTACATTATGACATCATAATGGAATTTTGCATTATGACATCATAATGGGATTTTGCATTATGACATCATAATGGAATTTTGCATTATGACATCATAATGGAATGTTACATTATGACATCATAATGGAATTTTGCATTATGACATCATAATGGAATTTAAATTATGAGCTCATAATGGAATTTGGCATTATGACATTATAATGGAATGTTACATTATGACATCATAATGGAATTTTGCATTTTGACATCATAATGGAATGTTACATTATGACATCATAATGGAATTTTGCATTATGACATCATAATGGAATTTTACATTATGACATCATAATGGAATTTTACATGATGACATCATAATGGAATTTTGCATTATGACATCATAATGGAATTTTACATTATGACATCATAATGGGATTTTACATTATGACATCATAATGGAATTTTACATTATGACATCATAATGGAATGTTACATTATGACATCATAATGGAATTTTTTCATTATGACATCATAATGGAATTTTACATTATGACATCATAATGGAATTTTACATTATGACATCATAATGGAATTTTGCATTATGACATCACAATGGAATTTTACATTATGACATCATAATGGGATTTTACATTATGACATCATAATGGAATTTTGCATTATGACATCATAATGGACTTTTACATTATGACATCATAATGGGATTTTACATTATGACATCATAATGGAATTTTACATTATGACATCATAATGGAATGTTACATTATGACATCATAATGGAATTTTTCATTATGACATCATAATGGAATTTTACATTATGACATCATAATGGAATTTTTCATTATGACATCATAATGGAATTTTGCATTATGACATCATAATGGAATTTTGCATTATGACATCATAATGGAATGTTACATTATGACATCATAATAGAATTTTGCATTATGACATCATAATGGAATTTACATTATGACATCATAATGGAATTTTACATTATGACATCATAATGGAATTTTGCATTATGACATCATAATGGAATTTTACATTATGACATCATAATGGAATTTAAATTATGAGCTCATAATGGAATTTGGCATTATGACATCATAATGGAATGTTACATTATGACATCATAATGGAATTTTGCATTTTGACATCATAATGGAATGTTACATTATGACATCATAATGGGATTTTGCATTATGACATCATAATGGAATTTTACATTATGACATCATAATGGAATTTTGCATTATGCCATCATAATGGAATTTTGCATTATGACATCATAATGAAATTTTACATTATGACATCATAATGGAATTTTAAATTATGACATCATAATGGAATTTTGCATTATGACATCATAATGGAATGTTACATTATGACATCATAATGAAATTTTGCATTATGACATCATAATGGAATGTTACATTATGACATCATAATAGAATTTTGCATTATGACATCATAATGGAATTTTACATTATGACATCATAATGGAATTTTACATTATGACATCATAATGGAATTTTGCATTATGACATCATAATGGAATTTTACATTATGACATCATAATGGAGTTTTACATTATGACATCATAATGGAATTTTACATTATGACATCATAATGGAATTTTGCATTATGACATCATAATGGAATTTTGCATTATGACATCATAATGGAATTTTGCATTATGACATCATAATGGAATTTTGCATTATGACATCATAATGGAATTTTACATTATGACATCATAATGGGATTTTACATTATGACATCATAATGGAATTTTACATTATGACATCATAATGGAATGTTACATTATGACATCATAATGGAATTTTTCATTATGACATCATAATGGAATTTTACATTATGACATCATAATGGAATTTTTCATTATGACATCATAATGGAATTTTGCATTATGACATCATAATGGAATTTTGCATTATGACATCATAATGGAATGTTACATTATGACATCATAATAGAATTTTGCATTATGACATCATAATGGAATTTACATTATGACATCATAATGGAATTTTACATTATGACATCATAATGGAATTTAAATTATGAGCTCATAATGGAATTTTACATTATGACATCATAAAGGAATTTAAATTATGAGCTCATAATGGAATTTGGCATTATGACATCATAATGGAATGTTACATTATGACATCATAATGGAATTTTGCATTATGACATCATAATGGAATGTTACATTATGACATCATAATGGAATTTTGCATTATGACATCATAATGGAATTTTGCATTATGACATCATAATGGAATTTTGCATTATGACATCATAATGGAATGTTACATTATGACATCATAATGGAATTTTGCATTATGACATCATAATGGAATGTTACATTATGACATCATAATGGAATTTTGCATTATGACATCATAATGGAATGTTACATTATGACATCATAATAGAATTTTGCATTATGACATCATAATGGAATTTTACATTATGACATCATAATGGAATTTTACATTATGACATCATAATGGAATTTTGCATTATGACATCATAATGGAATTTTACATTATGACATCATAATGGAGTTTTACATTATGACATCATAATGGAATTTTACATTATGACATCATAATGGAATTTTGCATTATGACATCATAATGGAATTTTGCATTATGAAATCATAATGGAATTTTGCATTATGAGATCATAATGGAATTTTGCATTATGACATCATAATGCAATTTTACATTATGACATCATAATGGGATTTTACATTATGACATCATAATGGAATTTTACATTATGACATCATAATGGAATGTTACATTATGACATCATAATGGAATTTTTCATTATGACATCATAATGGAATTTTACATTATGACATCATAATGGAATTTTTCATTATGACATCATAATGGAATTTTGCATTATGACATCATAATGGAATTTTGCATTATGACATAATGGAATGTTACATTATGACATCATAATAGAATTTTGCATTATGACATCATAATGGAATTTACATTATGACATCATAATGGAATTTTACATTATGACATCATAATGGAATTTAAATTATGAGCTCATAATGGAATTTTACATTATGACATCATAATGGAATTTAAATTATGAGCTCATAATGGAATTTGGCATTATGACATCATAATGGAATGTTACATTATGACATCATAATGGAATTTTGCATTTTGACATCATAATGGAATGTTACATTATGACATCATAATGGAATTTTGCATTATGACATCATAATGGAATTTTACATTATGACATCATAATGGAATTTTGCATTATGCCATCATAATGGAATTTTGCATTATGACATCATAATGAAATTTTACATTATGACATCATAATGGAATTTTAAATTATGACATCATAATGGAATTTTGAATTATGACTTCATAATGGAATGTTACATTATGACATCATAATGGAATTTTGCATTATGACATCATAATGAAATGTTACATTATGACATCATAATAGAATTTTGCATTATGACATCATAATGGAATTTTACATTATGACATCATAATGGAATTTTACATTATGGCATCATAATGGAATTTTGCATTATGACATCATAATGGAATTTTACATTATGACATCATAATGGAGTTTTACATTATGACATCATAATGGAATTTTGCATTATGACATCATAATGGAATTTTGCATTATGAGATCATAATGGAATTTTGCATTATGACATCATAATGGAATTTTACATTATGACATCATAATGGGATTTTACATTATGACATCATAATGGAATTTTACATTATGACATCATAATGGAATTTTACATTATGACATCATAATGGAATTTTACATTATGACATCATAATGGAATTTTACATTATGACATCATAATGGAATTTTGCATTATGACATCATAATGGAATTTTGCATTATGACATCATAATGGAATGTTACATTATGACATCATAATGGAATTTTGCATTATGACATCATAATGGAATTTAAATTATGAGCTCATAATGGAATTTGGCATTATGACATCATAATGGAATGTTACATTATGACATCATAATGGAATTTTGCATTTTGACATCATAATGGAATGTTACATTATGACATCATAATGGAATTTTGCATTATGACATCATAATGGAATTTTTCATTATGACATCATAATGGAATTTTACATTATGACATCATAATGGAATTTTGCATTATGACATCATAATGGAATTTTGCATTATGACATTATAATGGAATTTTGCATTATGACATCATAATGGGATTTAAATTATGAGCTCATAATGGAATTTGGCATTATGACATCATAATGGAATGTTACATTATGACATCATAATGGAATTTTGCATTTTGACATCATAATGGAATGTTACATTATGACATCATAATGGGATTTTGCATTATGACATCATAATGGAATTTTACATTATGACATCATAATGGAATTTTGCATTATGCCATCATAATGGAATTTTGCATTATGACATCATAATGAAATTTTACATTATGACATCATAATGGAATTTTAAATTATGACATCATAATGGAATTTTGCATTATGACATCATAATGGAATGTTACATTATGACATCATAATGAAATTTTGCATTATGACATCATAATGGAATGTTACATTATGACATCATAATAGAATTTTGCATTATGACATCATAATGGAATTTTACATTATGACATCATAATGGAATTTTACATTATGACATCATAATGGAATTTTGCATTATGACATCATAATGGAATTTTACATTATGACATCATAATGGAGTTTTACATTATGACATCATAATGGAATTTTACATTATGACATCATAATGGAATTTTGCATTATGACATCATAATGGAATTTTGCATTATGACATCATAATGGAATTTTGCATTATGACATCATAATGGAATTTTGCATTATGACATCATAATGGAATGTTACATTATGACATCATAATGGAATTTTGCATTATGACATCATAATGGAATTTACATTATGACATCATAATGGAATTTTACATTATGACATCATAATGGAATTTTGCATTATGACATCATAATGGAATGTTACATTATGACATCATAATGGAATTTTGCTTTATGACATCATAATGGAATGTTACATTATGACATCATAATGGAATTTTGCATTATGACATCATAATGGAATGTTACATTATGACATCATAATGGAATTTTGCATTATGACATCATAATGGAATTTTACATTATGACATCATAATGGAATTTTTCATTATGACATCATAATGGAATTTTGCATTATGACATCATAATGGAATTTTGCATTATGACATAATGGAATGTTACATTATGACATCATAATAGAATTTTGCATTATGACATCATAATGGAATTTACATTATGACATCATAATGGAATTTTACATTATGACATCATAATGGAATTTAAATTATGAGCTCATAATGGAATTTTACATTATGACATCATAATGGAATTTAAATTATGAGCTCATAATGGAATTTGGCATTATGACATCATAATGGAATGTTACATTATGACATCATAATGGAATTTTGCATTTTGACATCATAATGGAATGTTACATTATGACATCATAATGGAATTTTGCATTATGACATCATAATGGAATTTTACATTATGACATCATAATGGAATTTTGCATTATGCCATCATAATGGAATTTTGCATTATGACATCATAATGAAATTTTACATTATGACATCATAATGGAATTTTAAATTATGACATCATAATGGAATTTTGAATTATGACTTCATAATGGAATGTTACATTATGACATCATAATGGAATTTTGCATTATGACATCATAATGAAATGTTACATTATGACATCATAATAGAATTTTGCATTATGACATCATAATGGAATTTTACATTATGACATCATAATGGAATTTTACATTATGGCATCATAATGGAATTTTGCATTATGACATCATAATGGAATTTTACATTATGACATCATAATGGAGTTTTACATTATGACATCATAATGGAATTTTGCATTATGACATCATAATGGAATTTTGCATTATGAGATCATAATGGAATTTTGCATTATGACATCATAATGGAATTTTACATTATGACATCATAATGGGATTTTACATTATGACATCATAATGGAATTTTACATTATGACATCATAATGGAATTTTAAATTATGACATCATAATGGAATTTTACATTATGACATCATAATGGAATTTTACATTATGACATCATAATGGAATTTTGCATTATGACATCATAATGGAATTTTGCATTATGACATCATAATGGAATGTTACATTATGACATCATAATGGAATTTTGCATTATGACATCATAATGGAATTTAAATTATGAGCTCATAATGGAATTTGGCATTATGACATCATAATGGAATGTTACATTATGACATCATAATGGAATTTTGCATTTTGACATCATAATGGAATGTTACATTATGACATCATAATGGAATTTTGCATTATGACATCATAATGGAATTTTTCATTATGACATCATAATGGAATTTTACATTATGACATCATAATGGAATTTTGCATTATGACATCATAATGGAATTTTGCATTATGACATTATAATGGAATTTTGCATTATGACATCATAATGGGATTTAAATTATGAGCTCATAATGGAATTTGGCATTATGACATCATAATGGAATGTTACATTATGACATCATAATGGAATTTTGCATTTTGACATCATAATGGAATGTTACATTATGACATCATAATGGGATTTTGCATTATGACATCATAATGGAATTTTACATTATGACATCATAATGGAATTTTGCATTATGCCATCATAATGGAATTTTGCATTATGACATCATAATGAAATTTTACATTATGACATCATAATGGAATTTTAAATTATGACATCATAATGGAATTTTGCATTATGACATCATAATGGAATGTTACATTATGACATCATAATGAAATTTTGCATTATGACATCATAATGGAATGTTACATTATGACATCATAATAGAATTTTGCATTATGACATCATAATGGAATTTTACATTATGACATCATAATGGAATTTTACATTATGACATCATAATGGAATTTTGCATTATGACATCATAATGGAATTTTACATTATGACATCATAATGGAGTTTTACATTATGACATCATAATGGAATTTTACATTATGACATCATAATGGAATTTTGCATTATGACATCATAATGGAATTTTGCATTATGACATCATAATGGAATTTTGCATTATGACATCATAATGGAATTTTGCATTATGACATCATAATGGAATGTTACATTATGACATCATAATGGAATTTTGCATTATGACATCATAATGGAATTTACATTATGACATCATAATGGAATTTTACATTATGACATCATAATGGAATTTTGCATTATGACATCATAATGGAATGTTACATTATGACATCATAATGGAATTTTGCTTTATGACATCATAATGGAATGTTACATTATGACATCATAATGGAATTTTGCATTATGACATCATAATGGAATGTTACATTATGACATCATAATGGAATTTTGCATTATGACATTATAATGGAATTTTACATTATGACATCATAATGGAATGTTACATTATGACATCATAATGGAATTTTGCATTATGACATCATAATGGAATTTAAATTATGAGCTCATAATGGAATTTGGCATTATGACATCATAATGGAATGTTACATTATGACATCATAATGGAATTTTGCATTTTGACATCATAATGGAATGTTACATTATGACATCATAATGGAATTTTGCTTTATGACATCATAATGGAATGTTACATTATGACATCATAATGGAATTTTGCATTATGACATCATAATGGAATTTTCCATTATGACATCATAATGAAATTTTGCATTATGACATCATAATGGAATTTTTCATTATGACATCATGATGGAATTTTACATTATGACATCATAATGGAATTTTGCATTATGACATCATAATGGAATTTTGCATTATGACATCATAATGGAATGTTACATTATGACATCATAATGGAATTTTGCATTATGACATCATAATGGGATTTTGCATTATGACATCATAATGGAATTTTGCATTATGACATCATAATGGAATGTTACATTATGACATCATAATGGAATTTTGCATTATGACATCATAATGGAATTTAAATTATGAGCTCATAATGGAATTTGGCATTATGACATTATAATGGAATGTTACATTATGACATCATAATGGGATTTTACATTATGACATCATAATGGAATTTTACATTATGACATCATAATGGAATGTAACATTATGACATCATAATGGAATTTTTCATTGACATCATAATGGAATTTTACATTATGACATCATAATGGAATTTTTCATTATGACATCATAATGGAATTTTGCATTATGACATCATAATGGAATTTTGCATTATGACATCATAATGGA
Source organism: Eleutherodactylus coqui (assembly GCF_035609145.1). Taxonomy (NCBI): domain Eukaryota; kingdom Metazoa; phylum Chordata; class Amphibia; order Anura; family Eleutherodactylidae; genus Eleutherodactylus; species Eleutherodactylus coqui. The sequence continues at coordinate 202,349,313 of NC_089844.1, forward strand.
ATGTTACATTATGACATCATAATAGAATTTTGCATTATGACATCATAATGGAATTTACATTATGACATCATAATGGAATTTTACATTATGACATCATAATGGAATTTAAATTATGAGCTCATAATGGAATTTTACATTATGACATCATAATGGAATTTAAATTATGAGCTCATAATGGAATTTGGCATTATGACATCATAATGGAATGTTACATTATGACATCATAATGGAATTTAGCATTTTGACATCATAATGGAATGTTACATTATGACATCATAATGGAATTTTGCATTATGACATCATAATGGAATGTTACATTATGACATCATAATGGAATTTTGCATTTTGACATCATAGTGGAATGTTACATTATGACATCATAATAGAATTTTGCATTATGACATCATAATGGAATTTAAATTATGAGCTCATAATGGAATTTGGCATTATGACATCATAATGGAATGTTACATTATGACATCATAATGGAATTTTGCATTTTGACATCATAATGGAATGTTACATTATGACATCATAATGGAATTTTGCATTATGACATCATAATGGAATTTTTCATTATGACATCATAATGGAATTTTACATTATGACATCATAATGGAATTTTGCATTATGACATCATAATGGAATTTTGCATTATGACATTATAATGGAATTTTGCATTATGACATCATAATGGGATTTAAATTATGAGCTCATAATGGAATTTGGCATTATGACATCATAATGGAATGTTACATTATGACATCATAATGGAATTTTGCATTTTGACATCATAATGGAATGTTACATTATGACATCATAATGGGATTTTGCATTATGACATCATAATGGAATTTTACATTATGACATCATAATGGAATTTTGCATTATGCCATCATAATGGAATTTTGCATTATGACATCATAATGAAATTTTACATTATGACATCATAATGGAATTTTAAATTATGACATCATAATGGAATTTTGCATTATGACATCATAATGGAATGTTACATTATGACATCATAATGAAATTTTGCATTATGACATCATAATGGAATGTTACATTATGACATCATAATAGAATTTTGCATTATGACATCATAATGGAATTTTACATTATGACATCATAATGGAATTTTACATTATGACATCATAATGGAATTTTGCATTATGACATCATAATGGAATTTTACATTATGACATCATAATGGAGTTTTACATTATGACATCATAATGGAATTTTACATTATGACATCATAATGGAATTTTGCATTATGACATCATAATGGAATTTTGCATTATGACATCATAATGGAATTTTGCATTATGACATCATAATGGAATTTTGCATTATGACATCATAATGGAATGTTACATTATGACATCATAATGGAATTTTGCATTATGACATCATAATGGAATTTACATTATGACATCATAATGGAATTTTACATTATGACATCATAATGGAATTTTGCATTATGACATCATAATGGAATGTTACATTATGACATCATAATGGAATTTTGCTTTATGACATCATAATGGAATGTTACATTATGACATCATAATGGAATTTTGCATTATGACATCATAATGGAATGTTACATTATGACATCATAATGGAATTTTGCATTATGACATTATAATGGAATTTTACATTATGACATCATAATGGAATGTTACATTATGACATCATAATGGAATTTTGCATTATGACATCATAATGGAATTTAAATTATGAGCTCATAATGGAATTTGGCATTATGACATCATAATGGAATGTTACATTATGACATCATAATGGAATTTTGCATTTTGACATCATAATGGAATGTTACATTATGACATCATAATGGAATTTTGCTTTATGACATCATAATGGAATGTTACATTATGACATCATAATGGAATTTTGCATTATGACATCATAATGGAATTTTCCATTATGACATCATAATGAAATTTTGCATTATGACATCATAATGGAATTTTTCATTATGACATCATGATGGAATTTTACATTATGACATCATAATGGAATTTTGCATTATGACATCATAATGGAATTTTGCATTATGACATCATAATGGAATGTTACATTATGACATCATAATGGAATTTTGCATTATGACATCATAATGGGATTTTGCATTATGACATCATAATGGAATTTTGCATTATGACATCATAATGGAATGTTACATTATGACATCATAATGGAATTTTGCATTATGACATCATAATGGAATTTAAATTATGAGCTCATAATGGAATTTGGCATTATGACATTATAATGGAATGTTACATTATGACATCATAATGGGATTTTACATTATGACATCATAATGGAATTTTACATTATGACATCATAATGGAATGTAACATTATGACATCATAATGGAATTTTTCATTGACATCATAATGGAATTTTACATTATGACATCATAATGGAATTTTTCATTATGACATCATAATGGAATTTTGCATTATGACATCATAATGGAATTTTGCATTATGACATCATAATGGAATGTTACATTATGACATCATAATAGAATTTTGCATTATGACATCATAATGGAATTTACATTATGACATCATAATGGAATTTTACATTATGACATCATAATGGAATTTAAATTATGAGCTCATAATGGAATTTTACATTATGACATCATAATGGAATTTAAATTATGAGCTCATAATGGAATTTGGCATTATGACATCATAATGGAATGTTACATTATGACATCATAATGGAATTTAGCATTTTGACATCATAATGGAATGTTACATTATGACATCATAATGGAATTTTGCATTATGACATCATAATGGAATGTTACATTATGACATCATAATGGAATTTTGCATTTTGACATCATAGTGGAATGTTACATTATGACATCATAATAGAATTTTGCATTATGACATCATAATGGAATTTTACATTATGACATCATAATGGAATGTTACATTATGACATCATAATGGAATTTTGCATTATGACATCATAATGGAATTTTACATTATGACATCATAATGGAGTTTTACATTATGACATCATAATGGAATTTTGCATTATGACATCATAATGGAATTTTGCATTATGACATCATAATGGAATTTTGCATTATGAGATCATAATGGAATTTTGCATTATGACATCATAATGCAATTTTACATTATGACATCATAATGGTATTTTACATTATGACATCATAATGGAATTTTACATTATGACATCATAATGGAATGTTACATTATGACATCATAATGGAATTTTTCATTATGACATCATAATGGAATTTTACATTATGACATCATAATGGAATTTTTCATTATGACATCATAATGGAATTTTGCATTATGACATCATAATGGAATTTTGCATTATGACATCATAATGGAATTTACATTATGACATCATAATGGAATTTTACATTATGACATCATAATGGAATTTAAATTATGAGCTCATAATGGAATTTTACATTATGACATCATAATGGAATTTAAATTATGAGCTCATAATGGAATTTGGCATTATGACATCATAATGGAATGTTACATTATGACATCATAATGGAATTTTACATTATGACATCATAATGGAATTTTACATTATGACATCATAATGGAATTTTACATTATGACATCATAATGGAATTTTGCATTATGACATCATAATGGAATTTTGCATTATGACATCATAATGGAATGTTACATTATGACATCATAATGGAATTTTGCATTATGACATCATAATGGAATTTAAATTATGAGCTCATAATGGAATTTGGCATTATGACATCATAATGGAATGTTACATTATGACATCATAATGGAATTTTGCATTTTGACATCATAATGGAATGTTACATTATGACATCATAATGGAATTTTGCATTATGACATCATAATGGAATTTTTCATTATGACATCATAATGGAATTTTACATTATGACATCATAATGGAATTTTGCATTATGACATCATAATGGAATTTTGCATTATGACATCATAATGGAATTTTGCATTATGACATCATAATGGGATTTAAATTATGAGCTCATAATGGAATTTGGCATTATGACATCATAATGGAATGTTACATTATGACATCATAATGGAATTTTGCATTTTGACATCATAATGGAATGTTACATTATGACATCATAATGGGATTTTGCATTATGACATCATAATGGAATTTTACATTATGACATCATAATGGAATTTTGCATTATGCCATCATAATGGAATTTTGCATTATGACATCATAATGAAATTTTACATTATGACATCATAATGGAATTTTAAATTATGACATCATAATGGAATTTTGCATTATGACATCATAATGGAATGTTACATTATGACATCATAATGAAATTTTGCATTATGACATCATAATGGAATGTTACATTATGACATCATAATAGAATTTTGCATTATGACATCATAATGGAATTTTACATTATGACATCATAATGGAATTTTACATTATGACATCATAATGGAATTTTGCATTATGACATCATAATGGAGTTTTACATTATGACATCATAATGGAATTTTACATTATGACATCATAATGGAGTTTTACATTATGACATCATAATGGAATTTTACATTATGACATCATAATGGAATTTTACATTATGACATCATAATGGAATTTTGCATTATGACATCATAATTGAATTTTGCATTATGGCATCATAATGGAATTTTGCATTATGAGATCATAATGGAATTTTGCATTATGACATCATAATGGAATTTTACATTATGACATCATAATGGGATTTTACATTATGACATCATAATGGAATTTTACATTATGACATCATAATGGAATGTTACATTATGACATCATAATGGAATTTTTCATTATGACATCATAATGGAATTTTACATTATGACATCATAATGGAATTTTGCATTATGACATCATAATGGAATTTTGCATTATGACATCATAATGGAATTTTGCATTATGACATCATAATGGAATTTTGCATTATGACATCATAATGGAACGTTACATTATGACATCATAATGGAATTTTGCATTATGACATCATAATGGAATTTACATTATGACATCATAATGGAATTTTACATTATGACATGATAATGGAATTTTGCATTATGACATCATAATGGAATGTTACATTATGACATCATAATGGAATTTTGCTTTATGACATCATAATGGAATGTTACATTATGACATCATAATGGAATTTTGCATTATGACATCATAATGGAATGTTACATTATGACATCATAATGGAATTTTGCATTATGACATTATAATGGAATTTTACATTATGACATCATAATGGAATGTTACATTATGACATCATAATGGAATTTTGCATTATGACATCATAATGGAATTTAAATTATGAGCTCATAATGGAATTTGGCATTATGACATCATAATGGAATGTTACATTATGACATCATAATGGAATTTTGCATTTTGACATCATAATGGAATGTTACATTATGACATCATAATGGAATTTTGCTTTATGACATCATAATGGAATGTTACATTATGACATCATAATGGAATTTTGCATTATGACATCATAATGGAATTTTCCATTATGACATCATAATGAAATTTTGCATTATGACATCATAATGGAATTTTTCATTATGACATCATGATGGAATTTTACATTATGACATCATAATGGAATTTTGCATTATGACATCATAATGGAATTTTGCATTATGACATCATAATGGAATGTTACATTATGACATCATAATGGAATTTTGCATTATGACATCATAATGGGATTTTGCATTATGACATCATAATGGGATTTTGCATTATGACATCATAATGGAATTTTGCATTATGACATCATAATGGAATGTTACATTATGACATCATAATGGAATTTTGCATTATGACATCATAATGGAATTTAAATTATGAGCTCATAATGGAATTTGGCATTATGACATTATAATGGAATGTTACATTATGACATCATAATGGAATTTTGCATTTTGACATCATAATGGAATGTTACATTATGACATCATAATGGAATTTTGCATTATGACATCATAATGGAATTTTACATTATGACATCATAATGGAATTTTACATGATGACATCATAATGGAATTTTGCATTATGACATCATAATGGAATTTTACATTATGACATCATAATGGGATTTTACATTATGACATCATAATGGAATTTTACATTATGACATCATAATGGAATGTTACATTATGACATCATAATGGAATTTTTCATTATGACATCATAATGGAATTTTACATTATGACATCATAATGGAATTTTACATTATGACATCATAATGGAATTTTGCATTATGACATCATAATGGAATTTTACATTATGACATCATAATGGGATTTTACATTATGACATCATAATGGAATTTTGCATTATGACATCATAATGGAATTTTACATTATGACATCATAATGGGATTTTACATTATGACATCATAATGGAATTTTGCATTATGACATCATAATGGAATGTTACATTATGATGTCATAATGGAATTTTGCATTATGACATCATAATGGAATTTTACATTATGACATCATAATGGAATTTTGCATTATGACATCATAATGGAATTTTGCATTATGACATCATAATGGAATTTTACATTATGACATCATAATGGAATTTTGCATTATGACATCATAATGGAATTTTGCATTATGACATCATAATGGAATGTTACATTATGACATCATAATGGAATTTTGCATTACGACATCATAATGGAATGTTACATTATGACATCATAATAGAATTTTGCATTATGACATCATAATGGAATTTACATTATGACATCATAATGGAATTTTACATTATGACATCATAATGGAATTTTGCATTATGACATCATAATGGAATGTTACATTATGACATCATAATGGAATTTTGCATTATGACATCATAATGGAATGTTACATTATGACATCATAATGGAATTTTGCATTATGACATCATAATGGAATGTTACATTATGACATCATAATGGAATTTTGCATTATGACATCATAATGGAATGTTACATTATGACATCATAATGGCATTTTGCATTATGACATCATAATGGAATTTTGCATGATGACATCATAATGGAATTTTGCATTATGACATCATAATGGAATGTTACATTATGACATCATAATGGAATTTTGCATTATGACATCATAATGGAATGTTACATTATGACATCATAATAGAATTTTGCATTATGACATCATAATGGAATTTACATTATGACATCATAATGGAATGTTACATTATGACATCATAATGGAATTTTGCATTATGACATCATAATGGAATGTTACATTATGACATCATAATGGAATTTTGCATTATGACATCATAATGGAATGTTACATTATGACATCATAATGGAATTTTGCATTATGACATCATAATGGAATGTTACATTATGACATCATAATGGAATTTTGCATTATGACATCATAATGGAATGTTACATTATGACATCATAATGGAATTTTGCATTATGACATCATAATGGAATTTTGCATTGTGACATCATAATGGAATGTTACATTATGACATCATAATGGAATTTTACATTATGACATCATAATGGTATTTTACATTATGACATCATAATGGAATTTTGCATGATGACATCATAATGGAATTTTACATTATGACATCATAATGGAATTTTTCATTATGACATCATAATGGAATTTTGCATTATGACATCATAATGGAATTTTGCATTATGACATCATAATGGAATTTTGCATTATGACATCATAATGGAATGTTACATTATGACATCATAATGGAATTTTACATTATGACATCATAATGGAATTTTGCATTATGACATCATAATGGAATGTTACATTATGACATCATAATGGAATTTTGAATTATGACATCATAATGGAATGTTACATTATGATATCATAATGGAATTTTGCATTATGACATCATAATGGAATGTTACATTATGACATCATAATGGAATTTTGCATTATGACATTATAATGGAATTTTACATTATGACATCATAATGGAATGTTACATTATGACATCATAATGGAATTTTGCATTATGACATCATAATGGAATTTAAATTATGAGCTCATAATGGAATTTGGCATTATGACATCATAATGGAATGTTACATTATGACATCATAATGGAATTTTGCATTTTGACATCATAATGGAATGTTACATTATGACATCATAATGGAATTTTGCATTATGACATCATAATGGAATTTTTCATTATGACATCATAATGGAATTTTACATTATGACATCATAATGGAATTTTGCATTATGACATCATAATGGAATTTTGCATTATGACATCATAATGGAATTTTGCATTATGACATCATAATGGGATTTAAATTATGAGCTCATAATGGAATTTGGCATTATGACATCATAATGGAATGTTACATTATGACATCATAATGGAATTTTGCATTTTGACATCATAATGGAATGTTACATTATGACATCATAATGGGATTTTGCATTATGACATCATAATGGAATTTTACATTATGACATCATAATGGAATTTTGCATTATGCCATCATAATGGAATTTTGCATTATGACATCATAATGGAATTTTACATTATGACATCATAATGGAATTTTACATTATGACATCATAATGGAATTTTGCATTATGACATCATAATGGAATTTTACATTATGACATCATAATGGAGTTTTACATTATGACATCATAATGGAATTTTACATTATGACATCATAATGGAATTTTGCATTATGACATCATAATTGAATTTTGCATTATGGCATCATAATGGAATTTTGCATTATGAGATCATAATGGAATTTTGCATTATGACATCATAATGGAATTTTACATTATGACATCATAATGGAATTTTGCATTATGACATCATAATTGAATTTTGCATTATGGCATCATAATGGAATTTTGCATTATGAGATCATAATGGAATTTTGCATTATGACATCATAATGGAATTTTACATTATGACATCATAATGGGATTTTACATTATGACATCATAATGGAATTTTACATTATGACATCATAATGGAATGTTACATTATGACATCATAATGGAATTTTTCATTATGACATCATAATGGAAATTTACATTATGACATCATAATGGAATTTTGCATTATGACATCATAATGGAATTTTGCATGATGACATCATAATGGAATTTTGCATTATGACATCATAATGGAATGTTACATTATGACATCATAATGGAATTTTGCATTATGACATCATAATGGAATGTTACATTATGACATCATAATAGAATTTTGCATTATGACATCATAATGGAATTTACATTATGACATCATAATGGAATGTTACATTATGACATCATAATGGAATTTTGCATTATGACATCATAATGGAATGTTACATTATGACATCATAATGGAATTTTGCATTATGACATCATAATGGAATGTTACATTATGACATCATAATGGAATTTTGCATAATGACATCATAATGGAATGTTACATTATGACATCATAATGGAATTTTGCATTATGACATCATAATGGAATGTTACATTATGACATCATAATGGAATTTTGCATTATGACATCATAATGGAATTTTGCATTGTGACATCATAATGGAATGTTACATTATGACATCATAATGGAATTTTACATTATGACATCATAATGGTATTTTACATTATGACATCATAATGGAATTTTGCATGATGACATCATAATGGAATTTTACATTATGACATCATAATGGAATTTTTCATTATGACATCATAATGGAATTTTGCATTATGACATCATAATGGAATTTTGCATTATGACATCATAATGGAATTTTGCATTATGACATCATAATGGAATGTTACATTATGACATCATAATGGAATTTTACATTATGACATCATAATGGAATTTTGCATTATGACATCATAATGGAATGTTACATTATGACGTCATAATGGAATTTTGAATTATGACATCATAATGGAATGTTACATTATGACATCATAATGGAATTTTGCATTATGACATCATAATGGAATGTTACATTATGACATCATAATGGAATTTTGCATTATGACATTATAATGGAATTTTACATTATGACATCATAATGGAATGTTACATTATGACATCATAATGGAATTTTGCATTATGACATCATAATGGAATTTAAATTATGAGCTCATAATGGAATTTGGCATTATGACATCATAATGGAATGTTACATTATGACATCATAATGGAATTTTGCATTTTGACATCATAATGGAATGTTACATTATGACATCATAATGGAATTTTGCATTATGACATCATAATGGAATTTTTCATTATGACATCATAATGGAATTTTACATTATGACATCATAATGGAATTTTGCATTATGACATCATAATGGAATTTTGCATTATGACATCATAATGGGATTTAAATTATGAGCTCATAATGGAATTTGGCATTATGACATCATAATGGAATGTTACATTATGACATCATAATGGAATTTTGCATTTTGACATCATAATGGAATGTTACATTATGACATCATAATGGGATTTTGCATTATGACATCATAATGGAATTTTACATTATGACATCATAATGGAATTTTGCATTATGCCATCATAATGGAATTTTGCATTATGACATCATAATGGAATTTTACATTATGACATCATAATGGAATTTTACATTATGACATCATAATGGAATTTTGCATTATGACATCATAATGGAATTTTACATTATGACATCATAATGGAGTTTTACATTATGACATCATAATGGAATTTTACATTATGACATCATAATGGAATTTTGCATTATGACATCATAATTGAATTTTGCATTATGGCATCATAATGGAATTTTGCATTATGAGATCATAATGGAATTTTGCATTATGACATCATAATGGAATTTTACATTATGACATCATAATGGGATTTTACATTATGACATCATAATGGAATTTTACATTATGACATCATAATGGAATGTTACATTATGACATCATAATGGAATTTTTCATTATGACATCATAATGGAAATTTACATTATGACATCATAATGGAATTTTGCATTATGACATCATAATGGAATTTTGCATTATGACATCATAATGGAATTTTGCATTATGACATCATAATGGAATGTTACATTATGACATCATAATGGAATTTTGCATTATGACATCATAATGGAATTTACATTATGACATCATAATGGAATTTTACATTATGACATCATAATGGAATTTTGCATTATGACATCATAATGGAATGTTACATTATGACATCATAATGGAATTTTGCTTTATGACATCATAATGGAATGTTACATTATGACATCATAATGGAATTTTGCATTATGACATCATAATGGAATGTTACATTATGCCATCATAATGGAATTTTGCATTATGACATTATAATGGAATTTTACATTATGACATCATAATGGAATGTTACATTATGACATCATAATGGAATTTTGCATTATGACATCATAATGGAATTTAAATTATGAGCTCATAATGGAATTTGGGATTATGACATCATAATGGAATGATACATTATGACATCATAATGGAATTTTGCATTTTGACATCATAATGGAATGTTACATTATGACATCATAATGGAATTTTGCATTATGACATCATAATGGAATTTTACATTATGACATCATAATGGAATTTTGCATTATGACATCATAATGGAATTTTGCATTATGACATCATAATGGAATTTTACAGTATGACATCATAATGGAATTTTGCATTATGACATCATAATGGAATTTTTAATTATGACATCATAATGGAATTTTACATTATGACATCATAATGGAATTTTGCATCATGACATCATAATGGAATTTTTCATTATGACATCATAATGGAATTTTACATTATGACATCATAATGGAGCTTTGCATTATGACATCATAATGGAATTTTGCATTATGACATCATAATGGAATGATACATTATGACATCATAATGGAATTTTTCATTATGACATCATAATGGGATTTTAGTTTATGACATCATAATGGAATTTTGCATTATGACATCATAATGGAATGTTACATTATGACGTAATAATGGCATTTTGCATTATGACATCATAATGGAATTTTGCATTAAGACATCATAATGGAATGTTACATTATGACATCATAATAAAATTTTGCATTATGACATCATAATGGAATGATACATTATGACATCATAATGGAATTTTTCATTATGACATCATAATGGGATTTTACATTATGACTAGAGATGAGCGAACGTGTCCGTTACGGACACATCCGCACCCGGACACCGGCTTTAGCGAACACTGCAGTGTTCGCGCGTAAGTGTCCGGGTGCCGCCGGGGGGCGGGGAGATGCGCGGCGGCGCGGCCGGCAGTAGCGGGGAACAGGGGGGAGCCCTCTCTCTCTCCCTCTCCCCCCCACTCCCCGCCGCACCCCCCCGCGCTGCCACGGCGGCCCCCGAACTTTTTCGCCCGAACACCGAGGTGTTCGCAAAGTTCGGTGTTCGGGCGAAAAAGGGGCGGGGCCGAACGTGTTCGCTCATCTCTAATTATGACATCATAATGGAATTTTGCATTATGACATCATAATGGAATTTTACATTATGACATCATAATGGAATTTTACATTATGACATCATAATGGAATTTTGCATTATGACATCATAATGGAATTTTGCATTATGACATCATAATGGAATGTTACATTATGACATCATAATGGGATTTTTATTATGACATCATAATGGAATTTTGCATTATGACATCATAATGGAATTTTGCATTATGACATCATAATGGAATTTTGCATTATGACATCATAATGGAATTTTGCATTATGACATCATAATGGAATGTTACATTATGACGTCATAATGGCATTTTGCATTATGACATCATAATGGAATTTTGCATTATGACATCATAATGGAATGTTACATTATGATGTCATAATGGAATTTTGCATTATGACATCATAATGGAATTTTACATTATGACATCATAATGGAATTTTGCATTATGACATCATAATGGAATTTTGCATTATGACATCATAATGGAATTTTACATTATGACATCATAATGGAATTTTGCATTATGACATCATAATGGAATTTTGCATTATGACATCATAATGGAATGTTACATTATGACATCATAATGGAATTTTGCATTACGACATCATAATGGAATGTTACATTATGACATCATAATAGAATTTTGCATTATGACATCATAATGGAATGTTACATTATGACATCATAATGGCATTTTGCATTATGACATCATAATGGAATTTTGCATTATGACATCATAATGGAATGTTACATTATGACATCATAATGGAATTTTGCATGATGACATCATAATGGAATTTTGCATTATGACATCATAATGGAATGTTACATTATGACATCATAATGGAATTTTGCATTATGACATCATAATGGAATGTTACATTATGACATCATAATAGAATTTTGCATTATGACATCATAATGGAATTTACATTATGACATCACAATGGAATGTTACATTATGACATCATAATGGAATTTTGCATTATGACATCATAATGGAATGTTACATTATGACATCATAATGGAATTTTGCATTATGACATCATAATGGAATGTTACATTATGACATCATAATGGAATTTTGCATTATGACATCATAATGGAATGTTACATTATGACATCATAATGGAATTTTGCATTATGACATCATAATGGAATGTTACATTATGACATCATAATGGAATTTTGCATTATGACATCATAATGGAATTTTGCATTGTGACATCATAATGGAATGTTACATTATGACATCATAATGGAATTTTACATTATGACATCATAATGGTATTTTACATTATGACATCATAATGGAATTTTGCATGATGACATCATAATGGAATTTTACATTATGACATCATAATGGAATTTTTCATTATGACATCATAATGGAATTTTGCATTATGACATCATAATGGAATTTTGCATTATGACATCATAATGGAATTTTGCATTATGACATCATAATGGAATGTTACATTATGACATCATAATGGAATTTTACATTATGACATCATAATGGAATTTTGCATTATGACATCATAATGGAATGTTACATTATGACATCATAATGGAATTTTGAATTATGACATCATAATGGAATGTTACATTATGACATCATAATGGAATTTTGCATTATGACATCATAATGGAATGTTACATTATGACATCATAATGGAATTTTGCATTATGACATTATAATGGAATTTTACATTATGACATCATAATGGAATGTTACATTATGACATCATAATGGAATTTTGCATTATGACATCATAATGGAATTTAAATTATGAGCTCATAATGGAATTTGGCATTATGACATCATAATGGAATGTTACATTATGACATCATAATGGAATTTTGCATTTTGACATCATAATGGAATGTTACATTATGACATCATAATGGAATTTTGCATTATGACATCATAATGGAATTTTTCATTATGACATCATAATGGAATTTTACATTATGACATCATAATGGAATTTTGCATTATGACATCATAATGGAATTTTGCATTATGACATCATAATGGAATTTTGCATTATGACATCATAATGGGATTTAAATTATGAGCTCATAATGGAATTTGGCATTATGACATCATAATGGAATGTTACATTATGACATCATAATGGAATTTTGCATTTTGACATCATAATGGAATGTTACATTATGACATCATAATGGGATTTTGCATTATGACATCATAATGGAATTTTACATTATGACATCATAATGGAATTTTGCATTATGCCATCATAATGGAATTTTGCATTATGACATCATAATGGAATTTTACATTATGACATCATAATGGAATTTTACATTATGACATCATAATGGAATTTTGCATTATGACATCATAATGGAATTTTACATTATGACATCATAATGGAGTTTTACATTATGACATCATAATGGAATTTTACATTATGACATCATAATGGAATTTTGCATTATGACATCATAATTGAATTTTGCATTATGGCATCATAATGGAATTTTGCATTATGAGATCATAATGGAATTTTGCATTATGACATCATAATGGAATTTTACATTATGACATCATAATGGGATTTTACATTATGACATCATAATGGAATTTTACATTATGACATCATAATGGAATGTTACATTATGACATCATAATGGAATTTTTCATTATGACATCATAATGGAAATTTACATTATGACATCATAATGGAATTTTGCATTATGACATCATAATGGAATTTTGCATTATGACATCATAATGGAATTTTGCATTATGACATCATAATGGAATGTTACATTATGACATCATAATGGAATTTTGCATTATGACATCATAATGGAATTTACATTATGACATCATAATGGAATTTTACATTATGACATCATAATGGAATTTTGCATTATGACATCATAATGGAATGTTACATTATGACATCATAATGGAATTTTGCTTTATGACATCATAATGGAATGTTACATTATGACATCATAATGGAATTTTGCATTATGACATCATAATGGAATGTTACATTATGACATCATAATGGAATTTTGCATTATGACATTATAATGGAATTTTACATTATGACATCATAATGGAATGTTACATTATGACATCATAATGGAATTTTGCATTATGACATCATAATGGAATTTAAATTATGAGCTCATAATGGAATTTGGCATTATGACATCATAATGGAATTTTGCATTATGACATCATAATGGAATTTTGCATTTTGACATCATAATGGAATGTTACATTATGACATCATAATGGAATTTTGCATTATGACATCATAATGGAATTTTACATTATGACATCATAATGGAATTTTACATTATGACATCATAATGGAATTTTGCATTATGACATCATAATGGAATGTTACATTATGACATCATAATGGAATTTTGCATTATGACATCATAATGGGATTTTGCATTATGACATCATAATGGAATTTTGCATTATGACATCATAATGGAATGTTACATTATGACATCATAATGGAATTTTGCATTATGACATCATAATGGAATTTACATTATGACATCATAATGGAATTTTACATTATGACATCATAATGGAATTTTGCATTATGACATCATAATGGAATGTTACATTATGACATCATAATGGAATTTTGCTTTATGACATCATAATGGAATGTTACATTATGACATCATAATGGAATTTTGCATTATGACATCATAATGGAATGTTACATTATGACATCATAATGGAATTTTGCATTATGACATTATAATGTAATTTTACATTATGACATCATAATGGAATGTTACATTATGACATCATAATGGAATTTTGCATTATGACATCATAATGGAATTTAAATTATGAGCTCATAATGGAATTTGGCATTATGACATCATAATGGAATTTTGCATTATGACATCATAATGGAATTTTGCATTTTGACATCATAAAGGAATGTTACATTATGACATCATAATGGAATTTTGCATTATGACATCATAATGGAATTTTACATTATGACATCATAATGGAATTTTACATTATGACATCATAATGGAATTTTGCATTATGACATCATAATGGAATGTTACATTATGACATCATAATGGAATTTTGCATTATGACATCATAATGGGATTTTGCATTATGACATCATAATGGAATTTTGCATTATGACATCATAATGGAATGTTACATTATGACATCATAATGGAATTTTGCATTATGACATCATAATGGAATTTAAATTATGAGCTCATAATGGAATTTGGCATTATGACATCATAATGGAATGTTACATTATGACATCATAATGGAATTTTGCATTTTGACATCATAATGGAATGTTACATTATGACATCATAATGGAATTTTGCATTATGACATCATAATGGAATTTTACATTATGACATCATAATGGAATTTTACATTATGACATCATAATGGAATTTTGCATTATGACATCATAATGGAATTTTACATTATGACATCATAATGGGATTTTACATTATGACATCATAATGGAATGTTACATTATGACATCATAATGGAATTTTTCATTATGACATCATAATGGAATTTTACATTATGACATCATAATGGAATTTTGCATTATGACATCATAATGGAATTTTACATTATGACATCATAATGGGATTTTACATTATGACATCATAATGGAATTTTGCATTATGACATCATAATGGAATTTTACATTATGACATCATAATGGGATTTTACATTATGACATCATAATGGAATTTTACATTATGACATCATAATGGAATGTTACATTATGACATCATAATGGAATTTTTCATTATGACATCATAATGGAATTTTACATTATGACATCATAATGGAATTTTTCATTATGACATCATAATGGAATTTTGCATTATGACATCATAATGGAATTTTGCATTATGACATCATAATGGAATGTTACATTATGACATCATAATAGAATTTTGCATTATGACATCATAATGGAATTTACATTATGACATCATAATGGAATTTTACATTATGACATCATAATGGAATTTAAATTATGAGTTCATAATGGAATTTTACATTATGACATCATAAAGGAATTTAAATTATGAGCTCATAATGGAATTTGGCATTATGACATCATAATGGAATTTTGCATTATGACATCATAATGGAATTTTGCATTATGACATCATAATGGAATTTTGCATTATGACATCATAATGGAATGTTACATTATGACATCATAATGGAATTTTGCATTATGACATCATAATGGAATGTTACATTATGACATCATAATGGAATTTTGCATTATGACATCATAATGGAATGTTACATTATGACATCATAATAGAATTTTGCATTATGACATCATAATGGAATTTTACATTATGACATCATAATGGAATTTTACATTATGACATCATAATGGAATTTTGCATTATGACATCATAATGGAATTTTACATTATGACATCATAATGGAGTTTTACATTATGACATCATAATGGAATTTTACATTATGACATCATAATGGAATTTTGCATTATGACATCATAATGGAATTTTGCATTATGAAATCATAATGGAATTTTGCATTATGAGATCATAATGGAATTTTGCATTATGACATCATAATGCAATTTTACATTATGACATCATAATGGGATTTTACATTATGACATCATAATGGAATTTTACATTATGACATCATAATGGAATGTTACATTATGACATCATAATGGAATTTTTTCATTATGACATCATAATGGAATTTTACATTATGACATCATAATGGAATTTTTCATTATGACATCATAATGGAATTTTGCATTATGACATCATAATGGAATTTTGCATTATGACATAATGGAATGTTACATTATGACATCATAATAGAATTTTGCATTATGACATCATAATGGAATTTACATTATGACATCATAATGGAATTTTACATTATGACATCATAATGGAATTTAAATTATGAGCTCATAATGGAATTTTACATTATGACATCATAATGGAATTTAAATTATGAGCTCATAATGGAATGTTACATTATGACATCATAATGGAATTTTGCATTTTGACATCATAATGGAATGTTACATTATGACATCATAATGGAATTTTGCATTATGACATCATAATGGAATTTTACATTATGACATCATAATGGAATTTTGCATTATGCCATCATAATGGAATTTTGCATTATGACATCATAATGAAATTTTACATTATGACATCATAATGGAATTTTAAATTATGACATCATAATGGAATTTTGAATTATGACTTCATAATGGAATGTTACATTATGACATCATAATGGAATTTTGCATTATGACATCATAATGAAATGTTACATTATGAAATCATAATAGAATTTTGCATTATGACATCATAATGGAATTTTACATTATGACATCATAATGGAATTTTACATTATGACATCATAATGGAATTTTGCATTATGACATCATAATGGAATTTTACATTATGACATCATAATGGAGTTTTACATTATGACATCATAATGGAATTTTGCATTATGACATCATAATGGAATTTTGCATTATGAGATCATAATGGAATTTTGCATTATGACATCATAATGGAATTTTACATTATGACATCATAATGGGATTTTACATTATGACATCATAATGGAATTTTACATTATGACATCATAATGGAATTTTACATTATGACATCATAATGGAATTTTACATTATGACATCATAATGGAATTTTACATTATGACATCATAATGGAATTTTGCATTATGACATCATAATGGAATTTTGCATTATGACATCATAATGGAATGTTACATTATGACATCATAATGGAATTTTGCATTATGACATCATAATGGAATTTAAATTATGAGCTCATAATGGAATTTGGCATTATGACATCATAATGGAATGTTACATTATGACATCATAATGGAATTTTGCATTTTGACATCATAATGGAATGTTACATTATGACATCATAATGGAATTTTGCATTATGACATCATAATGGAATTTTTCATTATGACATCATAATGGAATTTTACATTATGACATCATAATGGAATTTTGCATTATGACATCATAATGGAATTTAAATTATGAGCTCATAATGGAATTTGGCATTATGACATCATAATGGAATTTTGCATTATGACATCATAATGGAATTTTGCATTTTGACATCATAAAGGAATGTTACATTATGACATCATAATGGAATTTTGCATTATGACATCATAATGGAATTTTACATTATGACATCATAATGGAATTTTACATTATGACATCATAATGGAATTTTGCATTATGACATCATAATGGAATGTTACATTATGACATCATAATTGAATTTTGCATTATGACATCATAATGGGATTTTGCATTATGACATCATAATGGAATTTTGCATTATGACATCATAATGGAATGTTACATTATGACATCATAATGGAATTTTGCATTATGACATCATAATGGAATTTAAATTATGAGCTCATAATGGAATTTGGCATTATGACATCATAATGGAATGTTACATTATGACATCATAATGGAATTTTGCATTTTGACATCATAATGGAATGTTACATTATGACATCATAATGGAATTTTGCATTATGACATCATAATGGAATTTTACATTATGACATCATAATGGAATTTTACATTATTACATCATAATGGAATTTTGCATTATGACATCATAATGGAATTTTACATTATGACATCATAATGGGATTTTACATTATGACATCATAATGGAATGTTACATTATGACATCATAATGGAATTTTTCATTATGACATCATAATGGAATTTTACATTATGACATCATAATGGAATTTTGCATTATGACATCATAATGGAATTTTACATTATGACATCATAATGGGATTTTACATTATGACATCATAATGGAATTTTGCATTATGACATCATAATGGAATTTTACATTATGACATCATAATGGGATTTTACATTATGACATCATAATGGAATTTTACATTATGACATCATAATGGAATGTTACATTATGACATCATAATGGAATTTTTCATTATGACATCATAATGGAATTTTACATTATGACATCATAATGGAATTTTTCATTATGACATCATAATGGAATTTTGCATTATGACATCATAATGGAATTTTGCATTATGACATCATAATGGAATGTTACATTATGACATCATAATAGAATTTTGCATTATGACATCATAATGGAATTTACATTATGACATCATAATGGAATTTTACATTATGACATCATAATGGAATTTAAATTATGAGTTCATAATGGAATTTTACATTATGACATCATAAAGGAATTTAAATTATGAGCTCATAATGGAATTTGGCATTATGACATCATAATGGAATTTTGCATTATGACATCATAATGGAATTTTGCATTATGACATCATAATGGAATTTTGCATTATGACATCATAATGGAATGTTACATTATGACATCATAATGGAATTTTGCATTATGACATCATAATGGAATGTTACATTATGACATCATAATGGAATTTTGCATTATGACATCATAATGGAATGTTACATTATGACATCATAATAGAATTTTGCATTATGACATCATAATGGAATTTTACATTATGACATCATAATGGAATTTTACATTATGACATCATAATGGAATTTTGCATTATGACATCATAATGGAATTTTACATTATGACATCATAATGGAGTTTTACATTATGACATCATAATGGAATTTTACATTATGACATCATAATGGAATTTTGCATTATGACATCATAATGGAATGTTACATTATGACATCATAATGGAATTTTGCATTATGACATCATAATGGAATTTACATTATGACATCATAATGGAATTTTACATTATGACATCATAATGGAATTTTGCATTATGACATCATAATGGAATGTTACATTATGACATCATAATGGAATTTTGCTTTATGACATCATAATGGAATGTTACATTATGACATCATAATGGAATTTTGCATTATGACATCATAATGGAATGTTACATTATGACATCATAATGGAATTTTGCATTATGACATTATAATGTAATTTTACATTATGACATCATAATGGAATGTTACATTATGACATCATAATGGAATTTTGCATTATGACATCATAATGGAATTTAAATTATGAGCTCATAATGGAATTTGGCATTATGACATCATAATGGAATTTTGCATTTTGACATCATAATGGAATGTTACATTATGACATCATAATGGCATTTTGCATTATGACATCATAATGGAATTTTGCATTATGACATCATAATGGAATGTTACATTATGACATCATAATGGAATTTTGCATGATGACATCATAATGGAATTTTGCATTATGACATCATAATGGAATGTTACATTATGACATCATAATGGAATTTTGCATTATGACATCATAATGGAATGTTACATTATGACATCATAATAGAATTTTGCATTATGACATCATAATGGAATTTACATTATGACATCATAATGGAATGTTACATTATGACATCATAATGGAATTTTGCATTATGACATCATAATGGAATGTTACATTATGACATCATAATGGAATTTTGCATTATGACATCATAATGGAATGTTACATTATGACATCATAATGGAATTTTGCATTATGACATCATAATGGAATGTTACATTATGACATCATAATGGAATTTGGCATTATGACATTATAATGGAATGTTACATTATGACATCATAATGGAATTTTGCATTATGACATCATAATGGAATTTTGCATTGTGACATCATAATGGAATGTTACATTATGACATCATAATGGAATTTTACATTATGACATCATAATGGTATTTTACATTATGACATCATAATGGAATTTTGCATGATGACATCATAATGGAATTTTACATTATGACATCATAATGGAATTTTTCATTATGACATCATAATGGAATTTTGCATTATGACATCATAATGGAATTTTGCATTATGACATCATAATGGAATTTTGCATTATGACATCATAATGGAATGTTACATTATGACATCATAATGGAATTTTACATTATGACATCATAATGGAATTTTGCATTATGACATCATAATGGAATGTTACATTATGACATCATAATGGAATTTTGAATTATGACATCATAATGGAATGTTACATTATGACATCATAATGGAATTTTGCATTATGACATCATAATGGAATGTTACATTATGACATCATAATGGAATTTTGCATTATGACATTATAATGGAATTTTACATTATGACATCATAATGGAATGTTACATTATGACATCATAATGGAATTTTGCATTATGACATCATAATGGAATTTAAATTATGAGCTCATAATGGAATTTGGCATTATGACATCATAATGGAATTTTGCATTTTGACATCATAATGGAATGTTACATTATGACATCATAATGGAATTTTGCATTATGACATCATAATGGAATTTTTCATTATGACATCATAATGGAATTTTACATTATGACATCATAATGGAATTTTGCATTATGACATCATAATGGAATTTTGCATTATGACATCATAATGGAATTTTGCATTATGCCATCATAATGGGATTTAAATTATGAGCTCATAATGGAATTTGGCATTATGACATCATAATGGAATGTTACATTATGACATCATAATGGAATTTTGCATTTTGACATCATAATGGAATGTTACATTATGACATCATAATGGGATTTTGCATTATGACATCATAATGGAATTTTACATTATGACATCATAATGGAATTTTGCATTATGCCATCATAATGGAATTTTGCATTATGACATCATAATGGAATTTTACATTATGACATCATAATGGAATTTTACATTATGACATCATAATGGAATTTTGCATTATGACATCATAATGGAATTTTACATTATGACATCATAATGGAGTTTTACATTATGACATCATAATGGAATTTTACATTATGACATCATAATGGAATTTTGCATTATGACATCATAATTGAATTTTGCATTATGGCATCATAATGGAATTTTGCATTATGAGATCATAATGGAATTTTGCATTATGACATCATAATGGAATTTTACATTATGACATCATAATGGGATTTTACATTATGACATCATAATGGAATTTTACATTATGACATCATAATGGAATGTTACATTATGACATCATAATGGAATTTTTCATTATGACATCATAATGGAAATTTACATTATGACATCATAATGGAATTTTGCATTATGACATCATAATGGAATTTTGCATTATGACATCATAATGGAATTTTGCATTATGACATCATAATGGAATGTTACATTATGACATCATAATGGAATTTTGCATTATGACATCATAATGGAATGTTACATTATGACATCATAATGGAATTTTGCATTATGACATCATAATGGAATGTTACATTATGACATCATAATAGAATTTTGCATTATGACATCATAATGGAATTTTACATTATGACATCATAATGGAATTTTACATTATGACATCATAATGGAATTTTGCATTATGACATCATAATGGAATTTTACATTATGACATCATAATGGAGTTTTACATTATGACATCATAATGGAATTTTACATTATGACATCATAATGGAATTTTGCATTATGACATCATAATGGAATTTTGCATTATGAAATCATAATGGAATTTTGCATTATGAGATCATAATGGAATTTTGCATTATGACATCATAATGCAATTTTACATTATGACATCATAATGGGATTTTACATTATGACATCATAATGGAATTTTACATTATGACATCATAATGGAATGTTACATTATGACATCATAATGGAATTTTTTCATTATGACATCATAATGGAATTTTACATTATGACATCATAATGGAATTTTTCATTATGACATCATAATGGAATTTTGCATTATGACATCATAATGGAATTTTGCATTATGACATAATGGAATGTTACATTATGACATCATAATAGAATTTTGCATTATGACATCATAATGGAATTTACATTATGACATCATAATGGAATTTTACATTATGACATCATAATAGAATTTAAATTATGAGCTCATAATGGAATTTTACATTATGACATCATAATGGAATTTAAATTATGAGCTCATAATGGAATGTTACATTATGACATCATAATGGAATTTTGCATTTTGACATCATAATGGAATGTTACATTATGACATCATAATGGAATTTTGCATTATGACATCATAATGGAATTTTACATTATGACATCATAATGGAATTTTGCATTATGCCATCATAATGGAATTTTGCATTATGACATCATAATGAAATTTTACATTATGACATCATAATGGAATTTTAAATTATGACATCATAATGGAATTTTGAATTATGACTTCATAATGAAATGTTACATTATGACATCATAATGGAATTTTGCATTATGACATCATAATGAAATGTTACATTATGAAATCATAATAGAATTTTGCATTATGACATCATAATGGAATTTTACATTATGACATCATAATGGAATTTTACATTATGACATCATAATGGAATTTTGCATTATGACATCATAATGGAATTTTACATTATGACATCATAATGGAGTTTTACATTATGACATCATAATGGAATTTTGCATTATGACATCATAATGGAATTTTGCATTATGAGATCATAATGGAATTTTGCATTATGACATCATAATGGAATTTTACATTATGACATCATAATGGGATTTTACATTATGACATCATAATGGAATTTTACATTATGACATCATAATGGAATTTTACATTATGACATCATAATGGAATTTTACATTATGACATCATAATGGAATTTTACATTATGACATCATAATGGAATTTTGCATTATGACATAATAATGGAATTTTGCATTATGACATCATAATGGAATGTTACATTATGACATCATAATGGAATTTTGCATTATGACATCATAATGGAATTTAAATTATGAGCTCATAATGGAATTTGGCATTATGACATCATAATGGAATGTTACATTATGACATCATAATGGAATTTTGCATTTTGACATCATAATGGAATGTTACATTATGACATCATAATGGAATTTTGCATTATGACATCATAATGGAATTTTTCATTATGACATCATAATGGAATTTTACATTATGACATCATAATGGAATTTTGCATTATGACATCATAATGGAATTTAAATTATGAGCTCATAATGGAATTTGGCATTATGACATCATAATGGAATTTTGCATTATGACATCATAATGGAATTTTGCATTTTGACATCATAAAGGAATGTTACATTATGACATCATAATGGAATTTTGCATTATGACATCATAATGGAATTTTACATTATGACATCATAATGGAATTTTACATTATGACATCATAATGGAATTTTGCATTATGACATCATAATGGAATGTTACATTATGACATCATAATGGAATTTTGCATTATGACATCATAATGGGATTTTGCATTATGACATCATAATGGAATTTTGCATTATGACATCATAATGGAATGTTACATTATGACATCATAATGGAATTTTGCATTATGACATCATAATGGAATTTAAATTATGAGCTCATAATGGAATTTGGCATTATGACATCATAATGGAATGTTACATTATGACATCATAATGGAATTTTGCATTTTGACATCATAATGGAATGTTACATTATGACATCATAATGGAATTTTGCATTATGACATCATAATGGAATTTTACATTATGACATCATAATGGAATTTTACATTATGACATCATAATGGAATTTTGCATTATGACATCATAATGGAATTTTACATTATGACATCATAATGGGATTTTACATTATGACATCATAATGGAATGTTACATTATGACATCATAATGGAATTTTTCATTATGACATCATAATGGAATTTTACATTATGACATCATAATGGAATTTTGCATTATGACATCATAATGGAATTTTACATTATGACATCATAATGGGATTTTACATTATGACATCATAATGGAATTTTGCATTATGACATCATAATGGAATTTTACATTATGACATCATAATGGGATTTTACATTATGACATCATAATGGAATTTTACATTATGACATCATAATGGAATGTTACATTATGACATCATAATGGAATTTTTCATTATGACATCATAATGGAATTTTACATTATGACATCATAATGGAATTTTTCATTATGACATCATAATGGAATTTTGCATTATGACATCATAATGGAATTTTGCATTATGACATCATAATGGAATGTTACATTATGACATCATAATAGAATTTTGCATTATGACATCATAATGGAATTTACATTATGACATCATAATGGAATTTAAATTATGAGTTCATAATGGAATTTTACATTATGACATCATAAAGGAATTTAAATTATGAGCTCATAATGGAATTTGGCATTATGACATCATAATGGAATTTTGCATTATGACATCATAATGGAATTTTGCATTATGACATCATAATGGAATTTTGCATTATGACATCATAATGGAATGTTACATTATGACATCATAATGGAATTTTGCATTATGACATCATAATGGAATGTTACATTATGACATCATAATGGAATTTTGCATTATGACATCATAATGGAATGTTACATTATGACATCATAATAGAATTTTGCATTATGACATCATAATGGAATTTTACATTATGACATCATAATGGAATTTTACATTATGACATCATAATGGAATTTTGCATTATGACATCATAATGGAATTTTACATTATGACATCATAATGGAGTTTTACATTATGACATCATAATGGAATTTTACATTATGACATCATAATGGAATTTTGCATTATGACATCATAATGGAATTTTGCATTATGAGATCATAATGGAATTTTGCATTATGACATCATAATGCAATTTTACATTATGACATCATAATGGGATTTTACATTATGACATCATAATGGAATTTTACATCATGACATCATAATGGAATGTTACATTATGACATCATAATGGAATTTTTCATTATGACATCATAATGGAATTTTACATTATGACATCATAATGGAATTTTTCATTATGACATCATAATGGAATTTTGCATTATGACATCATAATGGAATTTTGCATTATGACATAATGGAATGTTACATTATGACATCATAATAGAATTTTGCATTATGACATCATAATGGAATTTACATTATGACATCATAATGGAATTTTACATTATGACATCATAATGGAATTTAAATTATGAGCTCATAATGGAATTTTACATTATGACATCATAATGGAATTTAAATTATGAGCTCATAATGGAATGTTACATTATGACATCATAATGGAATTTTGCATTTTGACATCATAATGGAATGTTACATTATGACATCATAATGGCATTTTGCATTATGACATCATAATGGAATTTTGCATTATGACATCATAATGGAATGTTACATTATGACATCATAATGGAATTTTGCATGATGACATCATAATGGAATTTTGCATTATGACATCATAATGGAATGTTACATTATGACATCATAATGGAATTTTGCATTATGACATCATAATGGAATGTTACATTATGACATCATAATAGAATTTTGCATTATGACATCATAATGGAATTTACATTATGACATCATAATGGAATGTTACATTATGACATCATAATGGAATTTTGCATTATGACATCATAATGGAATGTTACATTATGACATCATAATGGAATTTTGCATTATGACATCATAATGGAATGTTACATTATGACATCATAATGGAATTTTGCATTATGACATCATAATGGAATGTTACATTATGACATCATAATGGAATTTTGCATTATGACATCATAATGGAATGTTACATTATGACATCATAATGGAATTTTGCATTATGACATCATAATGGAATTTTGCATTGTGACATCATAATGGAATGTTACATTATGACATCATAATGGAATTTTACATTATGACATCATAATGGTATTTTACATTATGACATCATAATGGAATTTTGCATGATGACATCATAATGGAATTTTACATTATGACATCATAATGGAATTTTTCATTATGACATCATAATGGAATTTTGCATTATGACATCATAATGGAATTTTGCATTATGACATCATAATGGAATTTTGCATTATGACATCATAATGGAATGTTACATTATGACATCATAATGGAATTTTACATTATGACATCATAATGGAATTTTGCATTATGACATCATAATGGAATGTTACATTATGACATCATAATGGAATTTTGAATTATGACATCATAATGGAATGTTACATTATGACATCATAATGGAATTTTGCATTATGACATCATAATGGAATGTTACATTATGACATCATAATGGAATTTTGCATTATGACATTATAATGGAATTTTACATTATGACATCATAATGGAATGTTACATTATGACATCATAATGGAATTTTGCATTATGACATCATAATGGAATTTAAATTATGAGCTCATAATGGAATTTGGCATTATGACATCATAATGGAATGTTACATTATGACATCATAATGGAATTTTGCATTTTGACATCATAATGGAATGTTACATTATGACATCATAATGGAATTTTGCATTATGACATCATAATGGAATTTTTCATTATGACATCATAATGGAATTTTACATTATGACATCATAATGGAATTTTGCATTATGACATCATAATGGAATTTTGCATTATGACATCATAATGGAATTTTGCATTATGCCATCATAATGGGATTTAAATTATGAGCTCATAATGGAATTTGGCATTATGACATCATAATGGAATGTTACATTATGACATCATAATGGAATTTTGCATTTTGACATCATAATGGAATGTTACATTATGACATCATAATGGGATTTTGCATTATGACATCATAATGGAATTTTACATTATGACATCATAATGGAATTTTGCATTATGCCATCATAATGGAATTTTGCATTATGACATCATAATGGAATTTTACATTATGACATCATAATGGAATTTTACATTATGACATCATAATGGAATTTTGCATTATGACATCATAATGGAATTTTACATTATGACATCATAATGGAGTTTTACATTATGACATCATAATGGAATTTTACATTATGACATCATAATGGAATTTTGCATTATGACATCATAATTGAATTTTGCATTATGGCATCATAATGGAATTTTGCATTATGAGATCATAATGGAATTTTGCATTATGACATCATAATGGAATTTTACATTATGACATCATAATGGGATTTTACATTATGACATCATAATGGAATTTTACATTATGACATCATAATGGAATGTTACATTATGACATCATAATGGAATTTTTCATTATGACATCATAATGGAAATTTACATTATGACATCATAATGGAATTTTGCATTATGACATCATAATGGAATTTTGCATTATGACATCATAATGGAATTTTGCATTATGACATCATAATGGAATGTTACATTATGACATCATAATGGAATTTTGCATTATGACATCATAATGGAATTTACATTATGACATCATAATGGAATTTTACATTATGACATCATAATGGAATTTTGCATTATGACATCATAATGGAATGTTACATTATGACATCATAATGGAATTTTGCTTTATGACATCATAATGGAATGTTACATTATGACATCATAATGGAATTTTGCATTATGACATCATAATGGAATGTTACATTATGACATCATAATGGAATTTTGCATTATGACATTATAATGGAATTTTACATTATGACATCATAACGGAATGTTACATTATGACATCATAATGGAATTTTGCATTATGACATCATAATGGAATTTAAATTATGAGCTCATAATGGAATTTGGCATTATGACATCATAATGGAATTTTGCATTATGACATCATAATGGAATTTTGCATTTTGACATCATAATGGAATGTTACATTATGACATCATAATGGAATTTTGCATTATGACATCATAATGGAATTTTACATTATGACATCATAATGGAATTTTACATTATGACATCATAATGGAATTTTGCATTATGACATCATAATGGAATGTTACATTATGACATCATAATGGAATTTTGCATTATGACATCATAATGGGATTTTGCATTATGACATCATAATGGAATTTTGCATTATGACATCATAATGGAATGTTACATTATGACATCATAATGGAATTTTGCATTATGACATCATAATGGAATTTACATTATGACATCATAATGGAATTTTACATTATGACATCATAATGGAATTTTGCATTATGACATCATAATGGAATGTTACATTATGACATCATAATGGAATTTTGCTTTATGACATCATAATGGAATGTTACATTATGACATCATAATGGAATTTTGCATTATGACATCATAATGGAATGTTACATTATGACATCATAATGGAATTTTGCATTATGACATTATAATGTAATTTTACATTATGACATCATAATGGAATGTTACATTATGACATCATAATGGAATTTTGCATTATGACATCATAATGGAATTTAAATTATGAGCTCATAATGGAATTTGGCATTATGACATCATAATGGAATTTTGCATTATGACATCATAATGGAATTTTGCATTTTGACATCATAAAGGAATGTTACATTATGACATCATAATGGAATTTTGCATTATGACATCATAATGGAATTTTACATTATGACATCATAATGGAATTTTACATTATGACATCATAATGGAATTTTGCATTATGACATCATAATGGAATGTTACATTATGACATCATAATGGAATTTTGCATTATGACATCATAATGGGATTTTGCATTATGACATCATAATGGAATTTTGCATTATGACATCATAATGGGATTTTGCATTATGACATCATAATGGAATTTTGCATTATGACATCATAATGGAATTTAAATTATGAGCTCATAATGGAATTTGGCATTATGACATCATAATGGAATGTTACATTATGACATCATAATGGAATTTGGCATTATGACATCATAATGGAATGTTACATTATGACATCATAATGGAATTTTGCATTTTGACATCATAATGGAATGTTACATTATGACATCATAATGGAATTTTGCATTATGACATCATAATGGAATTTTACATTATGACATCATAATGGAATTTTGCATTATGACATCATAATGGAATTTACATTATGACATCATAATGGAATTTTGCATTATGACATCATAATGGAATGTTACATTATGACATCATAATGGAATTTTGCTTTATGACATCATAATGGAATGTTACATTATGACATCATAATGGAATTTTGCATTATGACATCATAATGGAATGTTACATTATGACATCATAATGGAATTTTGCATTATGACATTATAATGTAATTTTACATTATGACATCATAATGGAATGTTACATTATGACATCATAATGGAATTTTGCATTATGACATCATAATGGAATTTAAATTATGAGCTCATAATGGAATTTGGCATTATGACATCATAATGGAATTTTGCATTATGACATCATAATGGAATTTTGCATTTTGACATCATAAAGGAATGTTACATTATGACATCATAATGGAATTTTGCATTATGACATCATAATGGAATTTTACATTATGACATCATAATGGAATTTTACATTATGACATCATAATGGAATTTTGCATTATGACATCATAATGGAATGTTACATTATGACATCATAATGGAATTTTGCATTATGACATCATAATGGGATTTTGCATTATGACATCATAATGGAATTTTGCATTATGACATCATAATGGAATGTTACATTATGACATCATAATGGAATTTTGCATTATGACATCATAATGGAATTTAAATTATGAGCTCATAATGGAATTTGGCATTATGACATCATAATGGAATGTTACATTATGACATCATAATGGAATTTTGCATTTTGACATCATAATGGAATGTTACATTATGACATCATAATGGAATTTTGCATTATGACATCATAATGGAATTTTACATTATGACATCATAATGGAATTTTGCATTATGACATCATAATGGAATTTACATTATGACATCATAATGGAATTTACATTATGACATCATAATGGAATTTTACATTATGACATCATAATGGAATTTTGCATTATGACATCATAATGGAATGTTACATTATGACATCATAATGGAATTTTGCTTTATGCCATCATAATGGAATGTTACATTATGACATCATAATGGAATTTTGCATTATGACATCATAATGGAATGTTACATTATGACATCATAATGGAATTTTGCATTATGACATTATAATGTAATTTTACATTATGACATCATAATGGAATGTTACATTATGACATCATAATGGAATTTTGCATTATGACATCATAATGGAATTTAAATTATGAGCTCATAATGGAATTTGGCATTATGACATCATAATGGAATTTTGCATTATGACATCATAATGGAATTTTGCATTTTGACATCATAAAGGAATGTTACATTATGACATCATAATGGAATTTTGCATTATGACATCATAATGGAATTTTACATTATGACATCATAATGGAATTTTACATTATGACATCATAATGGAATTTTGCATTATGACATCATAATGGAATGTTACATTATGACATCATAATGGAATTTTGCATTATGACATCATAATGGGATTTTGCATTATGACACCATAATGGAATTTTGCATTATGACATCATAATGGAATGTTACATTATGACATCATAATGGAATTTT
This sequence comes from Eleutherodactylus coqui, assembly GCF_035609145.1. Taxonomy (NCBI): domain Eukaryota; kingdom Metazoa; phylum Chordata; class Amphibia; order Anura; family Eleutherodactylidae; genus Eleutherodactylus; species Eleutherodactylus coqui. The sequence goes on from NC_089844.1 coordinate 202,382,928, forward strand.
GCATTATGACATCATAATGGAATTTAAATTATGAGCTCATAATGGAATTTGGCATTATGACATCATAATGGAATGTTACATTATGACATCATAATGGAATTTTGCATTTTGACATCATAATGGAATGTTACATTATGACATCATAATGGAATTTTGCATTATGACATCATAATGGAATTTTACATTATGACATCATAATGGAATTTTACATTATGACATCATAATGGAATTTTGCATTATGACATCATAATGGAATTTTACATTATGACATCATAATGGGATTTTACATTATGACATCATAATGGAATGTTACATTATGACATCATAATGGAATTTTTCATTATGACATCATAATGGAATTTTACATTATGACATCATAATGGAATTTTGCATTATGACATCATAATGGAATTTTACATTATGACATCATAATGGGATTTTACATTATGACATCATAATGGAATTTTGCATTATGACATCATAATGGAATTTTACATTATGACATCATAATGGGATTTTACATTATGACATCATAATGGAATTTTACATTATGACATCATAATGGAATGTTACATTATGACATCATAATGGAATTTTTCATTATGACATCATAATGGAATTTTACATTATGACATCATAATGGAATTTTTCATTATGACATCATAATGGAATTTTGCATTATGACATCATAATGGAATTTTGCATTATGACATCATAATGGAATGTTACATTATGACATCATAATAGAATTTTGCATTATGACATCATAATGGAATTTACATTATGACATCATAATGGAATTTTACATTATGACATCATAATGGAATTTAAATTATGAGTTCATAATGGAATTTTACATTATGACATCATAAAGGAATTTAAATTATGAGCTCATAATGGAATTTGGCATTATGACATCATAATGGAATTTTGCATTATGACATCATAATGGAATTTTGCATTATGACATCATAATGGAATTTTGCATTATGACATCATAATGGAATGTTACATTATGACATCATAATGGAATTTTGCATTATGACATCATAATGGAATGTTACATTATGACATCATAATGGAATTTTGCATTATGACATCATAATGGAATTTTACATTATGACATCATAATGGAGTTTTACATTATGACATCATAATGGAATTTTACATTATGACATCATAATGGAATTTTGCATTATGACATCATAATGGAATTTTGCATTATGAAATCATAATGGAATTTTGCATTATGAGATCATAATGGAATTTTGCATTATGACATCATAATGCAATTTTACATTATGACATCATAATGGGATTTTACATTATGACATCATAATGGAATTTTACATTATGACATCATAATGGAATGTTACATTATGACATCATAATGGAATTTTTTCATTATGACATCATAATGGAATTTTACATTATGACATCATAATGGAATTTTTCATTATGACATCATAATGGAATTTTGCATTATGACATCATAATGGAATTTTGCATTATGACATAATGGAATGTTACATTATGACATCATAATAGAATTTTGCATTATGACATCATAATGGAATTTACATTATGACATCATAATGGAATTTTACATTATGACATCATAATGGAATTTAAATTATGAGCTCATAATGGAATTTTACATTATGACATCATAATGGAATTTAAATTATGAGCTCATAATGGAATGTTACATTATGACATCATAATGGAATTTTGCATTTTGACATCATAATGGAATGTTACATTATGACATCATAATGGAATTTTGCATTATGACATCATAATGGAATTTTACATTATGACATCATAATGGAATTTTGCATTATGCCATCATAATGGAATTTTGCATTATGACATCATAATTAAATTTTACATTATGACATCATAATGGAATTTTAAATTATGACATCATAATGGAATTTTGAATTATGACTTCATAATGGAATGTTACATTATGACATCATAATGGAATTTTGCATTATGACATCATAATGGAATTTTGCATTATGACATCATAATGAAATGTTACATTATGAAATCATAATAGAATTTTGCATTATGACATCATAATGGAATTTTACATTATGACATCATAATGGAATTTTACATTATGACATCATAATGGAATTTTGCATTATGACATCATAATGGAATTTTACATTATGACATCATAATGGAGTTTTACATTATGACATCATAATGGAATTTTGCATTATGACATCATAATGGAATTTTGCATTATGAGATCATAATGGAATTTTGCATTATGACATCATAATGGAATTTTACATTATGACATCATAATGGGATTTTACATTATGACATCATAATGGAATTTTACATTATGACATCATAATGGAATTTTACATTATGACATCATAATGGAATTTTACATTATGACATCATAATGGAATTTTGCATTATGACATCATAATGGAATTTTGCATTATGACATCATAATGGAATGTTACATTATGACATCATAATGGAATTTTGCATTATGACATCATAATGGAATTTAAATTATGAGCTCATAATGGAATTTGGCATTATGACATCATAATGGAATGTTACATTATGACATCATAATGGAATTTTGCATTTTGACATCATAATGGAATGTTACATTATGACATCATAATGGAATTTTGCATTATGACATCATAATGGAATTTTACATTATGACATCATAATGGAATTTTGCATTATGACATCATAATGGAATTTACATTATGACATCATAATGGAATTTTGCATTATGACATCATAATGGAATGTTACATTATGACATCATAATGGAATTTTGCTTTATGACATCATAATGGAATGTTACATTATGACATCATAATGGAATTTTGCATTATGACATCATAATGGAATGTTACATTATGACATCATAATGGAATTTTGCATTATGACATTATAATGTAATTTTACATTATGACATCATAATGGAATGTTACATTATGACATCATAATGGAATTTTGCATTATGACATCATAATGGAATTTAAATTATGAGCTCATAATGGAATTTGGCATTATGACATCATAATGGAATTTTGCATTATGACATCATAATGGAATTTTGCATTTTGACATCATAAAGGAATGTTACATTATGACATCATAATGGAATTTTGCATTATGACATCATAATGGAATTTTACATTATGACATCATAATGGAATTTTACATTATGACATCATAATGGAATTTTGCATTATGACATCATAATGGAATGTTACATTATGACATCATAATGGAATTTTGCATTATGACATCATAATGGGATTTTGCATTATGACATCATAATGGAATTTTGCATTATGACATCATAATGGAATTTAAATTATGAGCTCATAATGGAATTTGGCATTATGACATCATAATGGAATGTTACATTATGACATCATAATGGAATTTTGCATTTTGACATCATAATGGAATGTTACATTATGACATCATAATGGAATTTTGCATTATGACATCATAATGGAATTTTACATTATGACATCATAATGGAATTTTGCATTATGACATCATAATGGAATTTACATTATGACATCATAATGGAATTTACATTATGACATCATAATGGAATTTTACATTATGACATCATAATGGAATTTTGCATTATGACATCATAATGGAATGTTACATTATGACATCATAATGGAATTTTGCTTTATGCCATCATAATGGAATGTTACATTATGACATCATAATGGAATTTTGCATTATGACATCATAATGGAATGTTACATTATGACATCATAATGGAATTTTGCATTATGACATTATAATGTAATTTTACATTATGACATCATAATGGAATGTTACATTATGACATCATAATGGAATTTTGCATTATGACATCATAATGGAATTTAAATTATGAGCTCATAATGGAATTTGGCATTATGACATCATAATGGAATTTTGCATTATGACATCATAATGGAATTTTGCATTTTGACATCATAAAGGAATGTTACATTATGACATCATAATGGAATTTTGCATTATGACATCATAATGGAATTTTACATTATGACATCATAATGGAATTTTACATTATGACATCATAATGGAATTTTGCATTATGACATCATAATGGAATGTTACATTATGACATCATAATGGAATTTTGCATTATGACATCATAATGGGATTTTGCATTATGACATCATAATGGAATTTTGCATTATGACATCATAATGGAATGTTACATTATGACATCATAATGGAATTTTGCATTATGACATCATAATGGAATTTAAATTATGAGCTCATAATGGAATTTGGCATTATGACATCATAATGGAATGTTACATTATGACATCATAATGGAATTTTGCATTTTGACATCATAATGGAATGTTACATTATGACATCATAATGGAATTTTGCATTATGACATCATAATGGAATTTTACATTATGACATCATAATGGAATTTTACATTATGACATCATAATGGAATTTTGCATTATGACATCATAATGGAATTTTACATTATGACATCATAATGGGATTTTACATTATGACATCATAATGGAATGTTACATTATGACATCATAATGGAATTTTTCATTATGACATCATAATGGAATTTTACATTATGACATCATAATGGAATTTTGCATTATGACATCATAATGGAATTTTACATTATGACATCATAATGGGATTTTACATTATGACATCATAATGGAATTTTTCATTATGACATCATAATGGAATGTTACATTATGACATCATAATAGAATTTTGCATTATGACATCATAATGGAATTTACATTATGACATCATAATGGAATTTTACATTATGACATCATAATGGAATTTAAATTATGAGTTCATAATGGAATTTTACATTATGACATCATAAAGGAATTTAAATTATGAGCTCATAATGGAATTTGGCATTATGACATCATAATGGAATTTTGCATTATGACATCATAATGGAATTTTGCATTATGACATCATAATGGAATTTTGCATTATGACATCATAATGGAATGTTACATTATGACATCATAATGGAATTTTGCATTATGACATCATAATGGAATGTTACATTATGACATCATAATGGAATTTTGCATTATGACATCATAATGGAATGTTACATTATGACATCATAATGGAATTTTGCATTATGACATTATAATGTAATTTTACATTATGACATCATAATGGAATGTTACATTATGACATCATAATGGAATTTTGCATTATGACATCATAATGGAATTTAAATTATGAGCTCATAATGGAATTTGGCATTATGACATCATAATGGAATTTTGCATTATGACATCATAATGGAATTTTGCATTTTGACATCATAAAGGAATGTTACATTATGACATCATAATGGAATTTTGCATTATGACATCATAATGGAATTTTACATTATGACATCATAATGGAATTTTACATTATGACATCATAATGGAATTTTGCATTATGACATCATAATGGAATGTTACATTATGACATCATAATGGAATTTTGCATTATGACATCATAATGGGATTTTGCATTATGACATCATAATGGAATTTTGCATTATGACATCATAATGGAATGTTACATTATGACATCATAATGGAATTTTGCATTATGACATCATAATGGAATTTAAATTATGAGCTCATAATGGAATTTGGCATTATGACATCATAATGGAATGTTACATTATGACATCATAATGGAATTTTGCATTTTGACATCATAATGGAATGTTACATTATGACATCATAATGGAATTTTGCATTATGACATCATAATGGAATTTTACATTATGACATCATAATGGAATTTTACATTATGACATCATAATGGAATTTTGCATTATGACATCATAATGGAATTTTACATTATGACATCATAATGGGATTTTACATTATGACATCATAATGGAATGTTACATTATGACATCATAATGGAATTTTTCATTATGACATCATAATGGAATTTTACATTATGACATCATAATGGAATTTTGCATTATGACATCATAATGGAATTTTACATTATGACATCATAATGGGATTTTACATTATGACATCATAATGGAATTTTTCATTATGACATCATAATGGAATGTTACATTATGACATCATAATAGAATTTTGCATTATGACATCATAATGGAATTTACATTATGACATCATAATGGAATTTTACATTATGACATCATAATGGAATTTAAATTATGAGTTCATAATGGAATTTTACATTATGACATCATAAAGGAATTTAAATTATGAGCTCATAATGGAATTTGGCATTATGACATCATAATGGAATTTTGCATTATGACATCATAATGGAATTTTGCATTATGACATCATAATGGAATTTTGCATTATGACATCATAATGGAATGTTACATTATGACATCATAATGGAATTTTGCATTATGACATCATAATGGAATGTTACATTATGACATCATAATGGAATTTTGCATTATGACATCATAATGGAATGTTACATTATGACATCATAATAGAATTTTGCATTATGACATCATAATGGAATTTTACTTTATGGCATCATAATGGAATTTTACATTATGACATCATAATGGAATTTTGCATTATGACATCATAATGGAATTTTACATTATGACATCATAATGGAGTTTTACATTATGACATCATAATGGAATTTTACATTATGACATCATAATGGAATTTTGCATTATGACATCATAATGGAATTTTGCATTATGAAATCATAATGGAATTTTGCATTATGAGATCATAATGGAATTTTGCATTATGACATCATAATGCAATTTTACATTATGACATCATAATGGGATTTTACATTATGACATCATAATGGAATTTTACATTATGACATCATAATGGAATGTTACATTATGACATCATAATGGAATTTTTTCATTATGACATCATAATGGAATTTTACATTATGACATCATAATGGAATTTTTCATTATGACATTATAATGGAATTTTGCATTATGACATCATAATGGAATTTTGCATTATGACATAATGGAATGTTACATTATGACATCATAATAGAATTTTGCATTATGACATCATAATGGAATTTACATTATGACATCATAATGGAATTTTACATTATGACATCATAATGGAATTTAAATTTTACATTATGACATCATAATGGAATTTAAATTATGAGCTCATAATGGAATGTTACATTATGACATCATAATGGAATTTTGCATTTTGACATCATAATGGAATGTTACATTATGACATCATAATGGAATTTTGCATTATGACATCATAATGGAATTTTACATTATGACATCATAATGGAATTTTGCATTATGCCATCATAATGGAATTTTGCATTATGACATCATAATTAAATTTTACATTATGACATCATAATGGAATTTTAAATTATGACATCATAATGGAATTTTGAATTATGACTTCATAATGGAATGTTACATTATGACATCATAATGGAATTTTGCATTATGACATCATAATGAAATGTTACATTATGAAATCATAATAGAATTTTGCATTATGACATCATAATGGAATTTTACATTATGACATCATAATGGAATTTTACATTATGACATCATAATGGAATTTTGCATTATGACATCATAATGGAATTTTACATTATGACATCATAATGGAGTTTTACATTATGACATCATAATGGAATTTTGCATTATGACATCATAATGGAATTTTGCATTATGAGATCATAATGGAATTTTGCATTATGACATCATAATGGAATTTTACATTATGACATCATAATGGGATTTTACATTATGACATCATAATGGAATTTTACATTATGACATCATAATGGAATTTTACATTATGACATCATAATGGAATTTTACATTATGACATCATAATGGAATTTTGCATTATGACATCATAATGGAATTTTGCATTATGACATCATAATGGAATGTTACATTATGACATCATAATGGAATTTTGCATTATGACATCATAATGGAATTTAAATTATGAGCTCATAATGGAATTTGGCATTATGACATCATAATGGAATGTTACATTATGACATCATAATGGAATTTTGCATTTTGACATCATAATGGAATGTTACATTATGACATCATAATGGAATTTTGCATTATGACATCATAATGGAATTTACATTATGACATCATAATGGAATTTTGCATTATGACATCATAATGGAATGTTACATTATGACATCATAATGGAATTTTGCTTTATGACATCATAATGGAATGTTACATTATGACATCATAATGGAATTTTGCATTATGACATCATAATGGAATGTTACATTATGACATCATAATGGAATTTTGCATTATGACATTATAATGTAATTTTACATTATGACATCATAATGGAATGTTACATTATGACATCATAATGGAATTTTGCATTATGACATCATAATGGAATTTAAATTATGAGCTCATAATGGAATTTGGCATTATGACATCATAATGGAATTTTGCATTATGACATCATAATGGAATTTTGCATTTTGACATCATAAAGGAATGTTACATTATGACATCATAATGGAATTTTGCATTATGACATCATAATGGAATTTTACATTATGACATCATAATGGAATTTTACATTATGACATCATAATGGAATTTTGCATTATGACATCATAATGGAATGTTACATTATGACATCATAATGGAATTTTGCATTATGACATCATAATGGGATTTTGCATTATGACATCATAATGGAATTTTGCATTATGACATCATAATGGAATGTTACATTATGACATCATAATGGAATTTTGCATTATGACATCATAATGGAATTTAAATTATGAGCTCATAATGGAATTTGGCATTATGACATCATAATGGAATGTTACATTATGACATCATAATGGAATTTTGCATTTTGACATCATAATGGAATGTTACATTATGACATCATAATGGAATTTTGCATTATGACATCATAATGGAATTTTACATTATGACATCATAATGGAATTTTGCATTATGACATCATAATGGAATTTACATTATGACATCATAATGGAATTTACATTATGACATCATAATGGAATTTTACATTATGACATCATAATGGAATTTTGCATTATGACATCATAATGGAATGTTACATTATGACATCATAATGGAATTTTGCTTTATGACATCATAATGGAATGTTACATTATGACATCATAATGGAATTTTGCATTATGACATCATAATGGAATGTTACATTATGACATCATAATGGAATTTTGCATTATGACATTATAATGTAATTTTACATTATGACATCATAATGGAATGTTACATTATGACATCATAATGGAATTTTGCATTATGACATCATAATGGAATTTAAATTATGAGCTCATAATGGAATTTGGCATTATGACATCATAATGGAATTTTGCATTATGACATCATAATGGAATTTTGCATTTTGACATCATAAAGGAATGTTACATTATGACATCATAATGGAATTTTGCATTATGACATCATAATGGAATTTTACATTATGACATCATAATGGAATTTTACATTATGACATCATAATGGAATTTTGCATTATGACATCATAATGGAATGTTACATTATGACATCATAATGGAATTTTGCATTATGACATCATAATGGGATTTTGCATTATGACATCATAATGGAATTTTGCATTATGACATCATAATGGAATGTTACATTATGACATCATAATGGAATGTTACATTATGACATCATAATGGAATTTTGCATTTTGACATCATAATGGAATGTTACATTATGACATCATAATGGAATTTTGCATTATGACATCATAATGGAATTTTACATTATGACATCATAATGGAATTTTACATTATGACATCATAATGGAATTTTGCATTATGACATCATAATGGAATTTTACATTATGACATCATAATGGGATTTTACATTATGACATCATAATGGAATGTTACATTATGACATCATAATGGAATTTTTCATTATGGCATCATAATGGAATTTTACATTATGACATCATAATGGAATTTTGCATTATGACATCATAATGGAATTTTACATTATGACATCATAATGGGATTTTACATTATGACATCATAATGGAATTTTGCATTATGACATCATAATGGAATTTTACATTATGACATCATAATGGGATTTTACATTATGACATCATAATGGAATTTTACATTATGACATCATAATGGAATGTTACATTATGACATCATAATGGAATTTTTCATTATGACATCATAATGGAATTTTACATTATGACATCATAATGGAATTTTTCATTATGACATCATAATGGAATTTTGCATTATGACATCATAATGGAATTTACATTATGACATCATAATGGAATTTTACATTATGACATCATAATGGAATTTAAATTATGAGTTCATAATGGAATTTTACATTATGACATCATAAAGGAATTTAAATTATGAGCTCATAATGGAATTTGGCATTATGACATCATAATGGAATTTTGCATTATGACATCATAATGGAATTTTGCATTATGACATCATAATGGAATTTTGCATTATGACATCATAATGGAATGTTACATTATGACATCATAATGGAATTTTGCATTATGACATCATAATGGAATGTTACATTATGACATCATAATGGAATTTTGCATTATGACATCATAATGGAATGTTACATTATGACATCATAATAGAATTTTGCATTATGACATCATAATGGAATTTTACTTTATGGCATCATAATGGAATTTTACATTATGACATCATAATGGAATTTTGCATTATGACATCATAATGGAATTTTACATTATGACATCATAATGGAGTTTTACATTATGACATCATAATGGAATTTTACATTATGACATCATAATGGAATTTTGCATTATGACATCATAATGGAATTTTGCATTATGAAATCATAATGGAATTTTGCATTATGAGATCATAATGGAATTTTGCATTATGACATCATAATGCAATTTTACATTATGACATCATAATGGGATTTTACATTATGACATCATAATGGAATTTTACATTATGACATCATAATGGAATGTTACATTATGACATCATAATGGAATTTTTTCATTATGACATCATAATGGAATTTTACATTATGACATCATAATGGAATTTTTCATTATGACATCATAATGGAATTTTGCATTATGACATCATAATGGAATTTTGCATTATGACATAATGGAATGTTACATTATGACATCATAATAGAATTTTGCATTATGACATCATAATGGAATTTACATTATGACATCATAATGGAATTTTACATTATGACATCATAATGGAATTTAAATTTTACATTATGACATCATAATGGAATTTAAATTATGAGCTCATAATGGAATGTTACATTATGACATCATAATGGAATTTTGCATTTTGACATCATAATGGAATGTTACATTATGACATCATAATGGAATTTTGCATTATGACATCATAATGGAATTTTACATTATGACATCATAATGGAATTTTGCATTATGCCATCATAATGGAATTTTGCATTATGACATCATAATTAAATTTTACATTATGACATCATAATGGAATTTTAAATTATGACATCATAATGGAATTTTGAATTATGACTTCATAATGGAATGTTACATTATGACATCATAATGGAATTTTGCATTATGACATCATAATGAAATGTTACATTATGAAATCATAATAGAATTTTGCATTATGACATCATAATGGAATTTTACATTATGACATCATAATGGAATTTTACATTATGACATCATAATGGAATTTTGCATTATGACATCATAATGGAATTTTACATTATGACATCATAATGGAGTTTTACATTATGACATCATAATGGAATTTTGCATTATGACATCATAATGGAATTTTGCATTATGAGATCATAATGGAATTTTGCATTATGACATCATAATGGAATTTTACATTATGACATCATAATGGGATTTTACATTATGACATCATAATGGAATTTTACATTATGACATCATAATGGAATTTTACATTATGACATCATAATGGAATTTTACATTATGACATCATAATGGAATTTTGCATTATGACATCATAATGGAATTTTGCATTATGACATCATAATGGAATGTTACATTATGACATCATAATGGAATTTTGCATTATGACATCATAATGGAATTTAAATTATGAGCTCATAATGGAATTTGGCATTATGACATCATAATGGAATGTTACATTATGACATCATAATGGAATTTTGCATTTTGACATCATAATGGAATGTTACATTATGACATCATAATGGAATTTTGCATTATGACATCATAATGGAATTTACATTATGACATCATAATGGAATTTTGCATTATGACATCATAATGGAATGTTACATTATGACATCATAATGGAATTTTGCTTTATGACATCATAATGGAATGTTACATTATGACATCATAATGGAATTTTGCATTATGACATCATAATGGAATGTTACATTATGACATCATAATGGAATTTTGCATTATGACATTATAATGTAATTTTACATTATGACATCATAATGGAATGTTACATTATGACATCATAATGGAATTTTGCATTATGACATCATAATGGAATTTAAATTATGAGCTCATAATGGAATTTGGCATTATGACATCATAATGGAATTTTGCATTATGACATCATAATGGAATTTTGCATTTTGACATCATAAAGGAATGTTACATTATGACATCATAATGGAATTTTGCATTATGACATCATAATGGAATTTTACATTATGACATCATAATGGAATTTTACATTATGACATCATAATGGAATTTTGCATTATGACATCATAATGGAATGTTACATTATGACATCATAATGGAATTTTGCATTATGACATCATAATGGGATTTTGCATTATGACATCATAATGGAATTTTGCATTATGACATCATAATGGAATGTTACATTATGACATCATAATGGAATTTTGCATTATGACATCATAATGGAATTTAAATTATGAGCTCATAATGGAATTTGGCATTATGACATCATAATGGAATGTTACATTATGACATCATAATGGAATTTTGCATTTTGACATCATAATGGAATGTTACATTATGACATCATAATGGAATTTTGCATTATGACATCATAATGGAATTTTACATTATGACATCATAATGGAATTTTGCATTATGACATCATAATGGAATTTACATTATGACATCATAATGGAATTTACATTATGACATCATAATGGAATTTTACATTATGACATCATAATGGAATTTTGCATTATGACATCATAATGGAATGTTACATTATGACATCATAATGGAATTTTGCTTTATGACATCATAATGGAATGTTACATTATGACATCATAATGGAATTTTGCATTATGACATCATAATGGAATGTTACATTATGACATCATAATGGAATTTTGCATTATGACATTATAATGTAATTTTACATTATGACATCATAATGGAATGTTACATTATGACATCATAATGGAATTTTGCATTATGACATCATAATGGAATTTAAATTATGAGCTCATAATGGAATTTGGCATTATGACATCATAATGGAATTTTGCATTATGACATCATAATGGAATTTTGCATTTTGACATCATAAAGGAATGTTACATTATGACATCATAATGGAATTTTGCATTATGACATCATAATGGAATTTTACATTATGACATCATAATGGAATTTTACATTATGACATCATAATGGAATTTTGCATTATGACATCATAATGGAATGTTACATTATGACATCATAATGGAATTTTGCATTATGACATCATAATGGGATTTTGCATTATGACATCATAATGGAATTTTGCATTATGACATCATAATGGAATGTTACATTATGACATCATAATGGAATGTTACATTATGACATCATAATGGAATTTTGCATTTTGACATCATAATGGAATGTTACATTATGACATCATAATGGAATTTTGCATTATGACATCATAATGGAATTTTACATTATGACATCATAATGGAATTTTACATTATGACATCATAATGGAATTTTGCATTATGACATCATAATGGAATTTTACATTATGACATCATAATGGGATTTTACATTATGACATCATAATGGAATGTTACATTATGACATCATAATGGAATTTTTCATTATGGCATCATAATGGAATTTTACATTATGACATCATAATGGAATTTTGCATTATGACATCATAATGGAATTTTACATTATGACATCATAATGGGATTTTACATTATGACATCATAATGGAATTTTGCATTATGACATCATAATGGAATTTTACATTATGACATCATAATGGGATTTTACATTATGACATCATAATGGAATTTTACATTATGACATCATAATGGAATGTTACATTATGACATCATAATGGAATTTTTCATTATGACATCATAATGGAATTTTACATTATGACATCATAATGGAATTTTTCATTATGACATCATAATGGAATTTTGCATTATGACATCATAATGGAATTTACATTATGACATCATAATGGAATTTTACATTATGACATCATAATGGAATTTAAATTATGAGTTCATAATGGAATTTTACATTATGACATCATAAAGGAATTTAAATTATGAGCTCATAATGGAATTTGGCATTATGACATCATAATGGAATTTTGCATTATGACATCATAATGGAATTTTGCATTATGACATCATAATGGAATTTTGCATTATGACATCATAATGGAATGTTACATTATGACATCATAATGGAATTTTGCATTATGACATCATAATGGAATGTTACATTATGACATCATAATGGAATTTTGCATTATGACATCATAATGGAATGTTACATTATGACATCATAATAGAATTTTGCATTATGACATCATAATGGAATTTTACTTTATGGCATCATAATGGAATTTTACATTATGACATCATAATGGAATTTTGCATTATGACATCATAATGGAATTTTACATTATGACATCATAATGGAGTTTTACATTATGACATCATAATGGAATTTTACATTATGACATCATAATGGAATTTTGCATTATGACATCATAATGGAATTTTGCATTATGAAATCATAATGGAATTTTGCATTATGAGATCATAATGGAATTTTGCATTATGACATCATAATGCAATTTTACATTATGACATCATAATGGGATTTTACATTATGACATCATAATGGAATTTTACATTATGACATCATAATGGAATGTTACATTATGACATCATAATGGAATTTTTTCATTATGACATCATAATGGAATTTTACATTATGACATCATAATGGAATTTTTCATTATGACATCATAATGGAATTTTGCATTATGACATCATAATGGAATTTTGCATTATGACATAATGGAATGTTACATTATGACATCATAATAGAATTTTGCATTATGACATCATAATGGAATTTACATTATGACATCATAATGGAATTTTACATTATGACATCATAATGGAATTTAAATTATGAGCTCATAATGGAATTTTACATTATGACATCATAATGGAATTTAAATTATGAGCTCATAATGGAATGTTACATTATGACATCATAATGGAATTTTGCATTTTGACATCATAATGGAATGTTACATTATGACATCATAATGGAATTTTGCATTATGACATCATAATGGAATTTTACATTATGACATCATAATGGAATTTTGCATTATGCCATCATAATGGAATTTTGCATTATGACATCATAATGGAATTTAAATTATGAGCTCATAATGGAATTTGGCATTATGACATTATAATGGAATGTTACATTATGACATCATAATGGGATTTTACATTATGACATCATAATGGAATTTTACATTATGACATCATAATGGAATGTAACATTATGACATCATAATGGAATTTTTCATTGACATCATAATGGAATTTTACATTATGACATCATAATGGAATTTTTCATTATGACATCATAATGGAATTTTGCATTATGACATCATAATGGAATTTTGCATTATGACATCATAATGGAATGTTACATTATGACATCATAATAGAATTTTGCATTATGACATCATAATGGAATTTACATTATGACATCATAATGGAATTTTACATTATGACATCATAATGGAATTTAAATTATGAGCTCATAATGGAATTTTACATTATGACATCATAATGGAATTTAAATTATGAGCTCATAATGGAATTTGGCATTATGACATCATAATGGAATGTTACATTATGACATCATAATGGAATTTAGCATTTTGACATCATAATGGAATTTTACATTATGACATCATAATGGAATTTTGCATTATGACATCATAATGGAATGTTACATTATGACATCATAATGGAATTTTGCATTATGACATCATAATGGGATTTTGCATTATGACATCATAATGGAATTTTGCATTATGACATCATAATGGAATTTTACATTATGACATCATAATGGAATGTTACATTATGACATCATAATGGAATTTTGCATTATGACATCATAATGGAATTTAAATTATGAGCTCATAATGGAATTTGGCATTATGACATTATAATGGAATGTTACATTATGACATCATAATGGGATTTTACATTATGACATCATAATGGAATTTTACATTATGACATCATAATGGAATGTAACATTATGACATCATAATGGAATTTTTCATTGACATCATAATGGAATTTTACATTATGACATCATAATGGAATTTTTCATTATGACATCATAATGGAATTTTGCATTATGACATCATAATGGAATTTTGCATTATGACATCATAATGGAATGTTACATTATGACATCATAATAGAATTTTGCATTATGACATCATAATGGAATTTACATTATGACATCATAATGGAATTTTACATTATGACATCATAATGGAATTTAAATTATGAGCTCATAATGGAATTTTACATTATGACATCATAATGGAATTTAAATTATGAGCTCATAATGGAATTTGGCATTATGACATCATAATGGAATGTTACATTATGACATCATAATGGAATTTAGCATTTTGACATCATAATGGAATTTTACATTATGACATCATAATGGAATTTTGCATTATGACATCATAATGGAATGTTACATTATGACATCATAATGGAATTTTGCATTATGACATCATAATGGGATTTTGCATTATGACATCATAATGGAATTTTGCATTATGACATCATAATGGAATTTTACATTATGACATCATAATGGAATTTTACATTATGACATCATAATGGAATTTTGCATTATGACATCATAATGGAATTTTACATTATGACATCATAATGGGATTTTACATTATGACATCATAATGGAATGTTACATTATGACATCATAATGGAATTTTTCATTATGACATCATAATGGAATTTTACATTATGACATCATAATGGAATTTTGCATTATGACATCATAATGGAATTTTGAATTATGACTTCATAATGGAATGTTACATTATGACATCATAATGGAATTTTGCATTATGACATCATAATGAAATGTTACATTATGAAATCATAATAGAATTTTGCATTATGACATCATAATGGAATTTTACATTATGACATCATAATGGAATTTTACATTATGACATCATAATGGAATTTTGCATTATGACATCATAATGGAATTTTACATTATGACATCATAATGGAGTTTTACATTATGACATCATAATGGAATTTTGCATTATGACATCATAATGGAATTTTGCATTATGAGATCATAATGGAATTTTGCATTATGACATCATAATGGAATTTTACATTATGACATCATAATGGGATTTTACATTATGACATCATAATGGAATTTTACATTATGACATCATAATGGAATTTTACATTATGACATCATAATGGAATTTTACATTATGACATCATAATGGAATTTTGCATTATGACATCATAATGGAATTTTGCATTATGACATCATAATGGAATGTTACATTATGACATCATAATGGAATTTTGCATTATGACATCATAATGGAATTTAAATTATGAGCTCATAATGGAATTTGGCATTATGACATCATAATGGAATGTTACATTATGACATCATAATGGAATTTTGCATTTTGACATCATAATGGAATGTTACATTATGACATCATAATGGAATTTTGCATTATGACATCATAATGGAATTTTTCATTATGACATCATAATGGAATTTTACATTATGACATCATAATGGAATTTTGCATTATGACATCATAATGGAATTTAAATTATGAGCTCATAATGGAATTTGGCATTATGACATCATAATGGAATTTTGCATTATGACATCATAATGGAATTTTGCATTTTGACATCATAAAGGAATGTTACATTATGACATCATAATGGAATTTTGCATTATGACATCATAATGGAATTTTACATTATGACATCATAATGGAATTTTACATTATGACATCATAATGGAATTTTGCATTATGACATCATAATGGAATGTTACATTATGACATCATAATGGAATTTTGCATTATGACATCATAATGGGATTTTGCATTATGACATCATAATGGAATTTTGCATTATGACATCATAATGGAATGTTACATTATGACATCATAATGGAATTTTGCATTATGACATCATAATGGAATTTAAATTATGAGCTCATAATGGAATTTGGCATTATGACATCATAATGGAATGTTACATTATGACATCATAATGGAATTTTGCATTTTGACATCATAATGGAATGTTACATTATGACATCATAATGGAATTTTGCATTATGACATCATAATGGAATTTTACATTATGACATCATAATGGAATTTTACATTATGACATCATAATGGAATTTTGCATTATGACATCATAATGGAATTTTACATTATGACATCATAATGGGATTTTACATTATGACATCATAATGGAATGTTACATTATGACATCATAATGGAATTTTTCATTATGACATCATAATGGAATTTTACATTATGACATCATAATGGAATTTTGCATTATGACATCATAATGGAATTTTACATAATGACATCATAATGGGATTTTACATTATGACATCATAATGGAATTTTGCATTATGACATCATAATGGAATTTTACATTATGACATCATAATGGGATTTTACATTATGACATCATAATGGAATTTTACATTATGACATCATAATGGAATGTTACATTATGACATCATAATGGAATTTTTCATTATGACATCATAATGGAATTTTACATTATGACATCATAATGGAATTTTTCATTATGACATCATAATGGAATTTTGCATTATGACATCATAATGGAATTTTGCATTATGACATCATAATGGAATGTTACATTATGACATCATAATAGAATTTTGCATTATGACATCATAATAGAATTTACATTATGACATCATAATGGAATTTTACATTATGACATCATAATGGAATTTAAATTATGAGTTCATAATGGAATTTTACATTATGACATCATAAAGGAATTTAAATTATGAGCTCATAATGGAATTTGGCATTATGACATCATAATGGAATTTTGCATTATGACATCATAATGGAATTTTGCATTATGACATCATAATGGAATTTTGCATTATGACATCATAATGGAATTTTGCATTATGACATCATAATGGAATGTTACATTATGACATCATAATGGAATTTTGCATTATGACATCATAATGGAATGTTACATTATGACATCATAATGGAATTTTGCATTATGACATCATAATGGAATGTTACATTATGACATCATAATAGAATTTTGCATTATGACATCATAATGGAATTTTACATTATGACATCATAATGGAATTTTACATTATGACATCATAATGGAATTTTGCATTATGACATCATAATGGAATTTTACATTATGACATCATAATGGAGTTTTACATTATGACATCATAATGGAATTTTACATTATGACATCATAATGGAATTTTGCATTATGACATCATAATGGAATTTTGCATTATGAAATCATAATGGAATTTTGCATTATGAGATCATAATGGAATTTTGCATTATGACATCATAATGCAATTTTACATTATGACATCATAATGGGATTTTACATTATGACATCATAATGGAATTTTACATTATGACATCATAATGGAATGTTACATTATGACATCATAATGGAATTTTTCATTATGACATCATAATGGAATTTTACATTATGACATCATAATGGAATTTTTCATTATGACATCATAATGGAATTTTGCATTATGACATCATAATGGAATTTTGCATTATGACATAATGGAATGTTACATTATGACATCATAATAGAATTTTGCATTATGACTAGAGATGAGCGAACGTGTTCTTAACGAACACTTACGCACCCGAACACCGGCTTTTCCGAGGACTTCCGTGTTCGCGCGTAAGTATTCGGGGGGCGCCGGGGGGCGGGGAGAGGCGCGGCGGCGCGGGCGGCAGCAGCGGGGAACAGGGGGGAGCCCTCTCTCTCTCCCTCTCCCCCCCACTCCCCGCCGCAACCCCCCGCGCTGCCACGGCGACCCCCGAACTTTTTTCGCCCGAACACGGAATTCCTCGCGAAGTTCGGTGTCCGGGCGAAAAGGGGCGGAGCCGAACACGTTCGCTCATCTCTAATTATGACATCATAATGGAATTTACATTATGACATCATAATGGAATTTTACATTATGACATCATAATGGAATTTAAATTATGAGCTCATAATGGAATTTTACATTATGACATCATAATGGAATTTAAATTATGAGCTCATAATGGAATGTTACATTATGACATCATAATGGAATTTTGCATTTTGACATCATAATGGAATGTTACATTATGACATCATAATGGAATTTTGCATTATGACATCATAATGGAATTTTACATTATGACATCATAATGGAATTTTGCATTATGCCATCATAATGGAATTTTGCATTATGACATCATAATGAAATTTTACATTATGACATCATAATGGAATTTTAAATTATGACATCATAATGGAATTTTGAATTATGACTTCATAATGGAATGTTACATTATGACATCATAATGGAATTTTGCATTATGACATCATAATGAAATGTTACATTATGAAATCATAATAGAATTTTGCATTATGACATCATAATGGAATTTTACATTATGACATCATAATGGAATTTTACATTATGACATCATAATGGAATTTTGCATTATGACATCATAATGGAATTTTACATTATGACATCATAATGGAGTTTTACATTATGACATCATAATGGAATTTTGCATTATGACATCATAATGGAATTTTGCATTATGAGATCATAATGGAATTTTGCATTATGACATCATAATGGAATTTTACATTATGACATCATAATGGGATTTTACATTATGACATCATAATGGAATTTTACATTATGACATCATAATGGAATTTTACATTATGACATCATAATGGAATTTTACATTATGACATCATAATGGAATTTTACATTATGACATCATAATGGAATTTTGCATTATGACATCATAATGGAATTTTGCATTATGACATCATAATGGAATGTTACATTATGACATCATAATGGAATTTTGCATTATGACATCATAATGGAATTTAAATTATGAGCTCATAATGGAATTTGGCATTATGACATCATAATGGAATGTTACATTATGACATCATAATGGAATTTTGCATTTTGACATCATAATGGAATGTTACATTATGACATCATAATGGAATTTTGCATTATGACATCATAATGGAATTTTTCATTATGACATCATAATGGAATTTTACATTATGACATCATAATGGAATTTTGCATTATGACATCATAATGGAATTTTGCATTATGACATTATAATGGAATTTTGCATTATGACATCATAATGGGATTTAAATTATGAGCTCATAATGGAATTTGGCATTATGACATCATAATGGAATGTTACATTATGACATCATAATGGAATTTTGCATTTTGACATCATAATGGAATGTTACATTATGACATCATAATGGGATTTTGCATTATGACATCATAATGGAATTTTACATTATGACATCATAATGGAATTTTGCATTATGCCATCATAATGGAATTTTAAATTATGACATCATAATGGAATTTTGCATTATGACATCATAATGGAATGTTACATTATGACATCATAATGAAATTTTGCATTATGACATCATAATGGAATGTTACATTATGACATCATAATAGAATTTTGCATTATGACATCATAATGGAATTTTACATTATGACATCATAATGGAATTTTACATTATGACATCATAATGGAATTTTGCATTATGACATCATAATGGAATTTTACATTATGACATCATAATGGAGTTTTACATTATGACATCATAATGGAATTTTACATTATGACATCATAATGGAATTTTGCATTATGACATCATAATTGAATTTTGCATTATGGCATCATAATGGAATTTTGCATTATGAGATCATAATGGAATTTTGCATTATGACATCATAATGGAATTTTACATTATGACATCATAATGGGATTTTACATTATGACATCATAATGGAATTTTACATTATGACATCATAATGGAATGTTACATTATGACATCATAATGGAATTTTTCATTATGACATCATAATGGAATTTTACATTATGACATCATAATGGAATTTTGCATTATGACATCATAATGGAATTTTGCATTATGACATCATAATGGAATTTTGCATTATGACATCATAATGGAATTTTGCATTATGACATCATAATGGAATGTTACATTATGACATCATAATGGAATTTTGCATTATGACATCATAATGGAATTTACATTATGACATCATAATGGAATTTTACATTATGACATCATAATGGAATTTTGCATTATGACATCATAATGGAATTTTGCATTATGACATTATAATGGAATTTTGCATTATGACATCATAATGGGATTTAAATTATGAGCTCATAATGGAATTTGGCATTATGACATCATAATGGAATGTTACATTATGACATCATAATGGAATTTTGCATTTTGACATCATAATGGAATGTTACATTATGACATCATAATGGGATTTTGCATTATGACATCATAATGGAATTTTACATTATGACATCATAATGGAATTTTGCATTATGCCATCATAATGGAATTTTGCATTATGACATCATAATGAAATTTTACATTATGACATCATAATGGAATTTTAAATTATGACATCATAATGGAATTTTGCATTATGACATCATAATGGAATGTTACATTATGACATCATAATGAAATTTTGCATTATGACATCATAATGGAATGTTACATTATGACATCATAATAGAATTTTGCATTATGACATCATAATGGAATTTTACATTATGACATCATAATGGAATTTTACATTATGACATCATAATGGAATTTTGCATTATGACATCATAATGGAATTTTACATTATGACATCATAATGGAGTTTTACATTATGACATCATAATGGAATTTTACATTATGACATCATAATGGAATTTTGCATTATGACATCATAATTGAATTTTGCATTATGGCATCATAATGGAATTTTGCATTATGAGATCATAATGGAATTTTGCATTATGACATCATAATGGAATTTTACATTATGACATCATAATGGGATTTTACATTATGACATCATAATGGAATTTTACATTATGACATCATAATGGAATGTTACATTATGACATCATAATGGAATTTTTCATTATGACATCATAATGGAATTTTACATTATGACATCATAATGGAATTTTGCATTATGACATCATAATGGAATTTTGCATTATGACATCATAATGGAATTTTGCATTATGACATCATAATGGAATTTTGCATTATGACATCATAATGGAATGTTACATTATGACATCATAATGGAATTTTGCATTATGACATCATAATGGAATTTACATTATGACATCATAATGGAATTTTACATTATGACATCATAATGGAATTTTGCATTATGACATCATAATGGAATGTTACATTATGACATCATAATGGAATTTTGCTTTATGACATCATAATGGAATGTTACATTATGACATCATAATGGAATTTTGCATTATGACATCATAATGGAATGTTACATTATGACATCATAATGGAATTTTGCATTATGACATTATAATGGAATTTTACATTATGACATCATAATGGAATGTTACATTATGACATCATAATGGAATTTTGCATTATGACATCATAATGGAATTTAAATTATGAGCTCATAATGGAATTTGGCATTATGACATCATAATGGAATGTTACATTATGACATCATAATGGAATTTTGCATTTTGACATCATAATGGAATGTTACATTATGACATCATAATGGAATTTTGCTTTATGACATCATAATGGAATGTTACATTATGACATCATAATGGAATTTTGCATTATGACATCATAATGGAATTTTCCATTATGACATCATAATGAAATTTTGCATTATGACATCATAATGGAATTTTTCATTATGACATCATGATGGAATTTTACATTATGACATCATAATGGAATTTTGCATTATGACATCATAATGGAATTTTGCATTATGACATCATAATGGAATGTTACATTATGACATCATAATGGAATTTTGCATTATGACATCATAATGGGATTTTGCATTATGACATCATAATGGAATTTTGCATTATGACATCATAATGGAATGTTACATTATGACATCATAATGGAATTTTGCATTATGACATCATAATGGAATTTAAATTATGAGCTCATAATGGAATTTGGCATTATGACATTATAATGGAATGTTACATTATGACATCATAATGGAATTTTGCATTTTGACATCATAATGGAATGTTACATTATGACATCATAATGGAATTTTGCATTATGACATCATAATGGAATTTTGCATTATGACATCATAATGGAATGTTACATTATGACATCATAATGGAATTTTGCATTATGACATCATAATGGGATTTTGCATTATGACATCATAATGGAATTTTGCATTATGACATCATAATGGAATGTTACATTATGACATCATAATGGAATTTTGCATTATGACATCATAATGGAATTTAAATTATGAGCTCATAATGGAATTTTGCATTATGACATCATAATGGAATGTTACATTATGACATCATAATGGAATTTTGCATTATGACATCATAATGGAATTTACATTATGACATCATAATGGAATTTTACATTATGACATCATAATGGAATTTTGCATTATGACATCATAATGGAATGTTACATTATGACATCATAATGGAATTTTGCTTTATGACATCATAATGGAATGTTACATTATGACATCATAATGGAATTTTGCATTATGACATCATAATGGAATGTTACATTATGACATCATAATGGAATTTTGCATTATGACATTATAATGGAATTTTACATTATGACATCATAATGGAATGTTACATTATGACATCATAATGGAATTTTGCATTATGACATCATAATGGAATTTAAATTATGAGCTCATAATGGAATTTGGCATTATGACATCATAATGGAATGTTACATTATGACATCATAATGGAATTTTGCATTTTGACATCATAATGGAATGTTACATTATGACATCATAATGGAATTTTGCTTTATGACATCATAATGGAATGTTACATTATGACATCATAATGGAATTTTGCATTATGACATCATAATGGAATTTTCCATTATGACATCATAATGAAATTTTGCATTATGACATCATAATGGAATTTTTCATTATGACATCATGATGGAATTTTACATTATGACATCATAATGGAATTTTGCATTATGACATCATAATGGAATTTTGCATTATGACATCATAATGGAATGTTACATTATGACATCATAATGGAATTTTGCATTATGACATCATAATGGGATTTTGCATTATGACATCATAATGGAATTTTGCATTATGACATCATAATGGAATGTTACATTATGACATCATAATGGAATTTTGCATTATGACATCATAATGGAATTTAAATTATGAGCTCATAATGGAATTTGGCATTATGACATTATAATGGAATGTTACATTATGACATCATAATGGAATTTTGCATTTTGACATCATAATGGAATGTTACATTATGACATCATAATGGAATTTTGCATTATGACATCATAATGGAATTTTACATTATGACATCATAATGGAATTTTACATGATGACATCATAATGGAATTTTGCATTATGACATCATAATGGAATTTTACATTATGACATCATAATGGGATTTTACATTATGACATCATAATGGAATTTTACATTATGACATCATAATGGAATGTTACATTATGACATCATAATGGAATTTTTCATTATGACATCATAATGGAATTTTACATTATGACATCATAATGGAATTTTACATTATGACATCATAATGGAATTTTGCATTATGACATCATAATGGAATTTTACATTATGACATCATAATGGGATTTTACATTATGACATCATAATGGAATTTTGCATTATGACATCATAATGGAATTTTACATTATGACATCATAATGGGATTTTACATTATGACATCATAATGGAATTTTACATTATGACATCATAATGGAATGTTACATTATGACATCATAATGGAATTTTTCATTATGACATCATAATGGAATTTTACATTATGACATCATAATGGAATTTTTCATTATGACATCATAATGGAATTTTGCATTATGACATCATAATGGAATTTTGCATTATGACATCATAATGGAATGTTACATTATGACATCATAATAGAATTTTGCATTATGACATCATAATGGAATTTACATTATGACATCATAATGGAATTTTACATTATGACATCATAATGGAATTTAAATTATGAGCTCATAATGGAATTTTACATTATGACATCATAATGGAATTTAAATTATGAGCTCATAATGGAATTTGGCATTATGACATCATAATGGAATGTTACATTATGACATCATAATGGAATTTTGCATTTTGACATCATAATGGAATGTTACATTATGACATCATAATGGAATTTTGCATTATGACATCATAATGGAATTTTACATTATGACATCATAATGGAATTTTGCATTATGACATCATAATGGAATTTTGCATTATGACATCATAATGGAATTTTGCATTATGACATCATAATGGAATGTTACATTATGACATCATAATGGAATTTTGCATTATGACATCATAATGGAATGTTACATTATGACATCATAATGGAATTTTGCATTTTGACATCATAATGGAATGTTACATTATGACATCATAATAGAATTTTGCATTATGACATCATAATGGAATTTTACATTATGACATCATAATGGAATGTTACATTATGACATCATAATGGAATTTTGCATTATGACATCATAATGGAATTTAAATTATGAGCTCATAATGGAATTTTACATTATGACATCATAATGGAATTTAAATTATGAGCTCATAATGGAATTTGGCATTATGACATCATAATGGAATGTTACATTATGACATCATAATGGAATTTTACATTATGACATCATAATGGAATTTTACATTATGACATCATAATGGAATTTTACATTATGACATCATAATGGAATTTTGCATTATGACATCATAATGGAATTTTGCATTATGACATCATAATGGAATGTTACATTATGACATCATAATGGAATTTTGCATTATGACATCATAATGGAATTTAAATTATGAGCTCATAATGGAATTTGGCATTATGACATCATAATGGAATGTTACATTATGACATCATAATGGAATTTTGCATTTTGACATCATAATGGAATGTTACATTATGACATCATAATGGAATTTTGCATTATGACATCATAATGGAATTTTTCATTATGACATCATAATGGAATTTTACATTATGACATCATAATGGAATTTTGCATTATGACATCATAATGGAATTTTGCATTATGACATCATAATGGAATTTTGCATTATGACATCATAATGGGATTTAAATTATGAGCTCATAATGGAATTTGGCATTATGACATCATAATGGAATGTTACATTATGACATCATAATGGAATTTTGCATTTTGACATCATAATGGAATGTTACATTATGACATCATAATGGGATTTTGCATTATGACATCATAATGGAATTTTACATTATGACATCATAATGGAATGTTGCATTATGCCATCATAATGGAATTTTGCATTATGACATCATAATGAAATTTTACATTATGACATCATAATGGAATTTTAAATTATGACATCATAATGGAATTTTGCATTATGACATCATAATGGAATGTTACATTATGACATCATAATGAAATTTTGCATTATGACATCATAATGGAATGTTACATTATGACATCATAATAGAATTTTGCATTATGACATCATAATGGAATTTTACATTATGACATCATAATGGAATTTTACATTATGACATCATAATGGAATTTTGCATTATGACATCATAATGGAATTTTACATTATGACATCATAATGGAGTTTTACATTATGACATCATAATGGAATTTTACATTATGACATCATAATGGAATTTTGTATTATGACATCATAATTGAATTTTGCATTATGGCATCATAATGGAATTTTGCATTATGAGATCATAATGGAATTTTGCATTATGACATCATAATGGAATTTTACATTATGACATCATAATGGGATTTTACATTATGACATCATAATGGAATTTTACATTATGACATCATAATGGAATGTTACATTATGACATCATAATGGAATTTTTCATTATGACATCATAATGGAATTTTACATTATGACATCATAATGGAATTTTGCATTATGACATCATAATGGAATTTTGCATTATGACATCATAATGGAATTTTGCATTATGACATCATAATGGAATTTTGCATTATGACATCATAATGGAATGTTACATTATGACATCATAATGGAATTTTGCATTATGACATCATAATGGAATTTACATTATGACATCATAATGGAATTTTACATTATGACATCATAATGGAATTTTGCATTATGACATCATAATGGAATGTTACATTATGACATCATAATGGAATTTTGCTTTATGACATCATAATGGAATGTTACATTATTTCATCATAATGGAATTTTGCATTATGACATCATAATGGAATGTTAGATTATGACATCATAATGGAATTTTGCATTATGACATTATAATGGAATTTTACATTATGACATCATAATGGAATGTTACATTATGACATCATAATGGAATTTTGCATTATGACATCATAATGGAATTTAAATTATGAGCTCATAATGGAATTTGGCATTATGACATCATAATGGAATGTTACATTATGACATCATAATGGAATTTTGCATTTTGACATCATAATGGAATGTTACATTATGACATCATAATGGAATTTTGCTTTATGACATCATAATGGAATGTTACATTATGACATCATCATGAAATTTTGCATTATGACATCATAATGGAATTTTTCATTATGACATCATGATGGAATTTTACATTATGACATCATAATGGAATTTTGCATTATGACATCATAATGGAATTTTGCATTATGACATCATAATGGAATGTTACATTATGACATCATAATGGAATTTTGCATTATGACATCATAATGGGATTTTGCATTATGACATCATAATGGAATTTTGCATTATGACATCATAATGGAATGTTACATTATGACATCATAATGGAATTTTGCATTATGACATCATAATGGAATTTAAATTATGAGCTCATAATGGAATTTGGCATTATGACATTATAATGGAATGTTACATTATGACATCATAATGGAATTTTGCATTTTGACATCATAATGGAATGTTACATTATGACATCATAATGGAATTTTGCATTATGACATCATAATGGAATTTTACATTATGACATCATAATGGAATTTTACATGATGACATCATAATGGAATTTTGCATTATGACATCATAATGGAATTTTACATTATGACATCATAATGGGATTTTACATTATGACATCATAATGGAATTTTACATTATGACATCATAATGGAATGTTACATTATGACATCATAATGGAATTTTTCATTATGACATCATAATGGAATTTTACATTATGACATCATAATGGAATTTTACATTATGACATCATAATGGAATTTTGCATTATGACATCATAATGGAATTTTACATTATGACATCATAATGGGATTTTACATTATGACATCATAATGGAATTTTGCATTATGACATCATAATGGAATTTTACATTATGACATCATAATGGGATTTTACATTATGACATCATAATGGAATTTTACATTATGACATCATAATGGGATTTTACATTATGACATCATAATGGAATTTTACATTATGACATCATAATGGAATGTTACATTATGACATCATAATGGAATTTTTCATTATGACATCATAATGGAATTTTACATTATGACATCATAATGGAATTTTTGATTATGACATCATAATGGAATTTTGCATTATGACATCATAATGGAATTTTGCATTATGACATCATAATGGAATGTTACATTATGACATCATAATAGAATTTTGCATTATGACATCATAATGGAATTTGGCATTATGACATCATAATGGAATGTTACATTATGACATCATAATGGAATTTTGCATTTTGACATCATAATGGAATGTTACATTATGACATCATAATGGAATTTTGCATTATGACATCATAATGGAATTTTACATTATGACATCATAATGGAATTTTGCATTATGACATCATAATGGAATTTTGCATTATGACATCATAATGGAATTTTGCATTATGACATCATAATGGAATGTTACATTATGACATCATAATGGAATTTTGCATTATGACATCATAATGGAATGTTACATTATGACATCATAATGGAATTTTGCATTATGACATCATAATGGAATGTTACATTATGACATCATAATGGAATTTTGCATTATGACATTATAATGGAATTTTACATTATGACATCATAATGGAATGTTACATTATGACATCATAATGGAATTTTGCATTATGACATCATAATGGAATTTAAATTATGAGCTCATAATGGAATTTGGCATTATGACATCATAATGGAATGTTACATTATGACATCATAATGGAATTTTACATTATGACATCATAATGGAATTTTGCATTATGACATCATAATGGAATTTTACATTATGACATCATAATGGGATTTTACATTATGACATCATAATGGAATGTTACATTATGACATCATAATGGAATTTTTCATTATGACATCATAATGGAATTTTACATTATGACATCATAATGGAATTTTGCATTATGACATCATAATGGAATTTTACATTATGACATCATAATGGGATTTTACATTATGACATCATAATGGAATTTTGCATTATGACATCATAATGGAATGTTACATTATGACATCATAATGGAATTTTGCATTATGACATCATAATGGAATTTTACATTATGACATCATAATGGGATTTTACATTATGACATCATAATGGAATGTTACATTATGACATCATAATGGAATTTTTCATTATGACATCATAATGGAATTTTACATTATGACATCATAATGGAATTTTTCATTATGACATCATAATGGAATTTTACATTATGACATCATAATGGAATTTTGCATTATGACATCATAATGGAATTTTGCATTATGACATCATAATGGAATGTTACATTATGACATCATAATGGAATTTTGCATTATGACATCATAATGGAATTTTACATTATGACATCATAATGGAATGTTACATTATGACATCATAATGGAATTTTTCATTATGACATCATAATGGAATTTTACATTATGACATCATAATGGAATTTTTCATTATGACATCATAATGGAATTTTGCATTATGACATCATAATGGAATTTTGCATTATGACATCATAATGGAATGTTACATTATGACATCATAATAGAATTTTGCATTATGACATCATAATGGAATTTACATTATGACATCATAATGGAATTTTACATTATGACATCATAATGGAATTTAAATTATGAGCTCATAATGGAATTTTACATTATGACATCATAATGGAATTTAAATTATGAGCTCATAATGGAATTTGGCATTATGACATCATAATGGAATGTTACATTATGACATCATAATGGAATTTTGCATTTTGACATCATAATGGAATGTTACATTATGACATCATAATGGAATTTTGCATTATGACATCATAATGGAATTTTACATTATGACATCATAATGGAATTTTGCATTATGCCATCATAATGGAATTTTGCATTATGATATCATAATGAAATTTTACATTATGACATCATAATGGAATTTTAAATTATGACATCATAATGGAATTTTGAATTATGACTTCATAATGGAATGTTACATTATGACATCATAATGGAATTTTGCATTATGACATCATAATGAAATGTTACATTATGACATCATAATAGAATTTTGCATTATGACATCATAATGGAATTTTACATTATGACATCATAATGGAATTTTACATTATGACATCATAATGGAATTTTGCATTATGACATCATAATGGAATGTTACATTATGACATCATAATGGAATTTTGCATTATGACATCATAAAGGAATGTTACATTATGACATCATAATGGAATTTTGCATTATGACATCATAATAGAATGTTACATTATGACATCATAATGGAATTTTGCATTATGACATTATTATGGAATTTTACATTATGACATCATAATGGAATGTTACATTATGACATCATAATGGAATTTTGCATTATGACATCATAATGGAATTTAAATTATGAGCTCATAATGGAATTTGGCATTATGACATCATAATGGAATGTTACATTATGACATCATAATGGAATTTTGCATTTTGACATCATAATGGAATGTTACATTATGACATCATAATGGAATTTTGCTTTATGACATCATAATGGAATGTTACATTATGACATCATCATGAAATTTTGCATTATGACATCATAATGGAATTTTTCATTATGACATCATGATGGAATTTTACATTATGACATCATAATGGAATTTTGCATTATGACATCATAATGGAATTTTGCATTATGACATCATAATGGAATGTTACATTATGACATCATAATGGAATTTTGCATTATGACATCATAATGGGATTTTGCATTATGACATCATAATGGAATTTTGCATTATGACATCATAATGGAATGTTACATTATGACATCATAATGGAATTTTGCATTATGACATCATAATGGAATTTAAATTATGAGCTCATAATGGAATTTGGCATTATGACATTATAATGGAATGTTACATTATGACATCATAATGGAATTTTGCATTTTGACATCATAATGGAATGTTACATTATGACATCATAATGGAATTTTTCATTATGACATCATAATGGAATTTTACATTATGACATCATAATGGAATTTTACATGATGACATCATAATGGAATTTTGCATTATGACATCATAATGGAATTTTACATTATGACATCATAATGGGATTTTACATTATGACATCATAATGGAATTTTGCATTATGACATCATAATGGAATTTTACATTATGACATCATAATGGGATTTTACATTATGACATCATAATGGAATTTTACATTATGACATCATAATGGGATTTTACATTATGACATCATAATGGAATTTTACATTATGACATCATAATGGAATGTTACATTATGACATCATAATGGAATTTTTCATTATGACATCATAATGGAATTTTACATTATGACATCATAATGGAATTTTTGATTATGACATCATAATGGAATTTTGCATTATGACATCATAATGGAATTTTGCATTATGACATCATAATGGAATGTTACATTATGACATCATAATAGAATTTTGCATTATGACATCATAATGGAATTTGGCATTATGACATCATAATGGAATGTTACATTATGACATCATAATGGAATTTTGCATTTTGACATCATAATGGAATGTTACATTATGACATCATAATGGAATTTTGCATTATGACATCATAATGGAATTTTACATTATGACATCATAATGGAATTTTGCATTATGACATCATAATGGAATTTTGCATTATGACATCATAATGGAATTTTGCATTATGACATCATAATGGAATGTTACATTATGACATCATAATGGAATTTTGCATTATGACATCATAATGGAATGTTACATTATGACATCATAATGGAATTTTGCATTATGACATCATAATGGAATGTTACATTATGACATCATAATGGAATTTTGCATTATGACATTATAATGGAATTTTACATTATGACATCATAATGGAATGTTACATTATGACATCATAATGGAATTTTGCATTATGACATCATAATGGAATTTAAATTATGAGCTCATAATGGAATTTGGCATTATGACATCATAATGGAATGTTACATTATGACATCATAATGGAATTTTGCATTTTGACATCATAATGGAATGTTACATTATGACATCATAATGGAATTTTGCATTATGACATCATAATGGAATTTTACATTATGACATCATAATGGAATTTTACATTATGACATCATAATGGAATTTTGCATTATGACATCATAATGGAATTTTGCATTATGACATCATAATGGAATGTTACATTATGACATCATAATGGAATTTTGCATTATAACATCATAATGGAATGTTACATTATGACATCATAATGGAATTTTGCATTATGACATCATAATGGAATTTTTCATTATGACATCATAATGGAATTTTACATTATGACATCATAATGGAATTTTGCATTATGACATCATAATGGAATTTTGCATTATGACATCATAATGGAATGTTACATTATGACATCATAATGGAATTTTGCATTATGACATCATAATGGAATTTTACATTATGACATCATAATGGAATGTTACATTATGACATCATAATGGAATTTTTCATTATGACATCATAATGGAATTTTACATTATGACATCATAATGGAATTTTTCATTATGACATCATAATGGAATTTTGCATTATGACATCATAATGGAATTTTGCATTATGACATCATAATGGAATGTTACATTATGACATCATAATAGAATTTTGCATTATGACATCATAATGGAATTTACATTATGACATCATAATGGAATTTTACATTATGACATCATAATGGAATTTAAATTATGAGCTCATAATGGAATTTTACATTATGACATCATAATGGAATTTAAATTATGAGCTCATAATGGAATTTGGCATTATGACATCATAATGGAATGTTACATTATGACATCATAATGGAATTTTGCATTTTGACATCATAATGGAATGTTACATTATGACATCATAATGGAATTTTGCATTATGACATCATAATGGAATTTTACATTATGACATCATAATGGAATTTTGCATTATGCCATCATAATGGAATTTTGCATTATGATATCATAATGAAATTTTACATTATGACATCATAATGGAATTTTAAATTATGACATCATAATGGAATTTTGAATTATGACTTCATAATGGAATGTTACATTATGACATCATAATGGAATTTTGCATTATGACATCATAATGAAATGTTACATTATGACATCATAATAGAATTTTGCATTATGACATCATAATGGAATTTTACATTATGACATCATAATGGAATTTTACATTATGACATCATAATGGAATTTTGCATTATGACATCATAATGGAATGTTACATTATGACATCATAATGGAATTTTGCATTATGACATCATAAAGGAATGTTACATTATGACATCATAATGGAATTTTGCATTATGACATCATAATAGAATGTTACATTATGACATCATAATGGAATTTTGCATTATGACATTATTATGGAATTTTACATTATGACATCATAATGGAATGTTACATTATGACATCATAATGGAATTTTGCATTATGACATCATAATGGAATTTAAATTATGAGCTCATAATGGAATTTGGCATTATGACATCATAATGGAATGTTACATTATGACATCATAATGGAATTTTGCATTTTGACATCATAATGGAATGTTACATTATGACATCATAATGGAATTTTGCATTATGACATCATAATGGAATTTTACATTATGACATCATAATGGAATTTTACATTATGGCATCATAATGGAATTTTGCATTATGACATCATAATGGAATTTTGCATTATGACATCATAATGGAATGTTACATTATGACATCATAATGGAATTTTGCATTATAACATCATAATGGAATGTTACATTATGACATCATAATGGAATTTTGCATTATGACATCATAATGGAATTTTTCATTATGACATCATAATGGAATTTTACATTATGACATCATAATGGAATTTTGCATTATGACATCATAATGGAATTTTGCATTATGACATCATAATGGAATGTTACATTATGACATCATAATGGAATTTTGCATTATGACATCATAATGGAATTTTACATTATGACATCATAATGGAATGTTACATTATGACATCATAATGGAATTTTTCATTATGACATCATAATGGAATTTTACATTATGACATCATAATGGAATTTTACATTATGACATCATAATGGAATTTTGCATTATGACATCATAATGGAATTTTACATTATGACATCATAATGGGATTTTACATTATGACATCATAATGGAATTTTGCATTATGACATCATAATGGAATTTTACATTATGACATCATAATGGGATTTTACATTATGACATCATAATGGAATTTTACATTATGACATCATAATGGAATGTTACATTATGACATCATAATGGAATTTTTCATTATGACATCATAATGGAATTTTACATTATGACATCATAATGGAATTTTACATTATGGCATCATAATGGGATTTTACATTATGACATCATAATGGAATTTTACATTATGACATCATAATGGAATGTTACATTATGACATCATAATGGAATTTTTCATTATGACATCATAATGGAATTTTACATTATGACATCATAATGGAATTTTTCATTATGACATCATAATGGAATTTTGCATTATGACATCATAATGGAATTTTGGATTTTGACATCATAATGGAATTTTGCATTATGACATCATAATGGAATGTTACATTATGACATCATAATGGAATTTTGCATTATGACATCATAATGAAATTTTACATTATGACATCATAATGGAATTTTAAATTATGACATCATAATGGAATTTTGCATTATGACATCATAATGGAATGTTACATTATGACATCATAATGAAATTTTGCATTATGACATCATAATGGAATGTTACATTATGACATCATAATAGAATTTTGCATTATGACATCATAATGGAATTTTACATTATGACATCATAATGGAATTTTACATTATGACATCATAATGGAATTTTGCATTATGACATCATAATGGAATTTTACATTATGACATCATAATGGAATTTTGCTTTATGACATCATAATGGAATGTTACATTATGACATCATAATGGAATTTTGCATTATGACATCATAATGGAATGTTACATTATGACATCATAATGGAATTTTGCATTATGACATTATAATGGAATTTTACATTATGACATCATAATGGAATGTTACATTATGACATCATAATGGAATTTTGCATTATGACATCATAATGGAATTTAAATTATGAGCTCATAATGGAATTTGGCATTATGACATCATAATGGAATGTTACATTATGACATCATAATGGAATTTTGCATTTTGACATCATAATGGAATGTTACATTATGACATCATAATGGAATTTTGCTTTATGACATCATAATGGAATGTTACATTATGACATCATAATGGAATTTTGCATTATGACATCATAATGGAATTTTCCATTATGACATCATAATGAAATTTTGCATTATGACATCATAATGGAATTTTTCATTATGACATCATGATGGAATTTTACATTATGACATCATAATGGAATTTTGCATTATGACATCATAATGGAATTTTGCATTATGACATCATAATGGAATGTTACATTATGACATCATAATGGAATTTTGCATTATGACATCATAATGGGATTTTGCATTATGACATCATAATGGAATTTTGCATTATGACATCATAATGGAATGTTACATTATGACATCATAATGGAATTTTGCATTATGACATCATAATGGAATGTTACATTATGATATCATAATGGAATTTTGCATTATGACATCATAATGGAATTTAAATTATGAGCTCATAATGGAATTTGGCATTATGACATTATAATGGAATGTTACATTATGACATCATAATGGAATTTTGCATTTTGACATCATAATGGAATGTTACATTATGACATCATAATGGAATTTTGCATTATGACATCATAATGGAATTTTACATTATGACATCATAATGGAATTTTACATGATGACATCATAATGGAATTTTGCATTATGACATCTTAATGGAATTTTACATTATGACATCATAATGGGATTTTACATTATGACATCATAATGGAATTTTACATTATGACATCATAATGGAATGTTACATTATGACATCATAATGGAATTTTTCATTATGACATCATAATGGAATTTTACATTATGACATCATAATGGAATTTTACATTATGACATCATAATGGAATTTTGCATTATGACATCATAATGGAATTTTACATTATGACATCATAATGGGATTTTACATTATGACATCATAATGGAATTTTGCATTATGACATCATAATGGAATTTTACATTATGACATCATAATGGGATTTTACATTATGACATCATAATGGAATTTTACATTATGACATCATAATGGAATGTTACATTGTGACATCATAATGGAATTTTTCATTATGACATCATAATGGAATTTTACATTATGACATCATAATGGAATTTTTGATTATGACATCATAATGGAATTTTGCATT
Organism: Eleutherodactylus coqui; assembly: GCF_035609145.1. Classification (NCBI taxonomy): domain Eukaryota; kingdom Metazoa; phylum Chordata; class Amphibia; order Anura; family Eleutherodactylidae; genus Eleutherodactylus; species Eleutherodactylus coqui. The sequence continues at coordinate 202,422,092 of NC_089844.1, forward strand.
ATGACATCATAATGGAATTTTGCATTATGACATAATAATGGAATGTTACATTATGACATCATAATGGAATGTTACATTATGACATCATAATAGAATTTTGCATTATGACATCATAATGGAATTTTACATTATGACATCATAATGGAATTTTGCATTATGACATCATAATGGAATTTTACATTATGACATCATAATGGAGTTTTACATTATGACATCATAATGGAATTTTACATTATGACATCATAATGGAATTTTGCATTATGACATCATAATTGAATTTTGCATTATGGCATCATAATGGAATTTTGCATTATGAGATCATAATGGAATTTTGCATTATGACATCATAATGGAATTTTACATTATGACATCATAATGGGATTTTACATTATGACATCATAATGGAATTTTACATTATGACATCATAATGGAATTTTTCATTATGACATCATAATGGAATTTTACATTATGACATCATAATGGAATTTTGCATTATGACATCATAATGGAATTTTGCATTATGACATCATAATGGAATTTTGCATTATGACATCATAATGGAATTTTGCATTATGACATCATAATGGAATGTTACATTATGACATCATAATGGAATTTTGCATTATGACATCATAATGGAATTTACATTATGACATCATAATGGAATTTTACATTATGACATCATAATGGAATTTTGCATTATGACATCATAATGGAATGTTACATTATGACATCATAATGGAATTTTGCTTTATGACATCATAATGGAATGTTACATTATGACATCATAATGGAATTTTGCATTATGACATCATAATGGAATGTTACATTATGACATCATAATGGAATTTTGCATTATGACATTATAATGGAATTTTACATTATGACATCATAATGGAATGTTACATTATGACATCATAATGGAATTTTGCATTATGACATCATAATGGAATTTAAATTATGAGCTCATAATGGAATTTGGCATTATGACATCATAATGGAATGTTACATTATGACATCATAATGGAATTTTGCATTTTGACATCATAATGGAATGTTACATTATGACATCATAATGGAATTTTGCTTTATGACATCATAATGGAATGTTACATTATGACATCATAATGGAATTTTGCATTATGACATCATAATGGAATTTTCCATTATGACATCATAATGAAATTTTGCATTATGACATCATAATGGAATTTTTCATTATGACATCATGATGGAATTTTACATTATGACATCATAATGGAATTTTGCATTATGACATCATAATGGAATTTTGCATTATGACATCATAATGGAATGTTACATTATGACATCATAATGGAATTTTGCATTATGACATCATAATGGGATTTTGCATTATGACATCATAATGGAATTTTGCATTATGACATCATAATGGAATGTTACATTATGACATCATAATGGAATTTTGCATTATGACATCATAATGGAATTTAAATTATGAGCTCATAATGGAATTTGGCATTATGACATTATAATGGAATGTTACATTGTGACATCATAATGGAATTTTGCATTTTGACATCATAATGGAATGTTACATTATGACATCATAATGGAATTTTGCATTATGACATCATAATGGAATTTTACATTATCACATCATAATGGAATTTTACATGATGACATCATAATGGAATTTTGCATTATGACATCATAATGGAATTTTACATTATGACATCATAATGGGATTTTACATTATGACATCATAATGGAATTTTACATTATGACATCATAATGGAATTTTGCATTATGACATCATAATGGAATTTTACATTATGACATCATAATGGGATTTTACATTATGACATCATAATGGAATTTTGCATTATGACATCATAATGGAATTTTACATTATGACATCATAATGGGATTTTACATTATGACATCATAATGGAATTTGGCATTATGACATTATAATGGAATGTTACATTATGACATCATAATGGAATTTTTCATTATGACATCATAATGGAATTTTACATTATGACATCATAATGGAATTTTTGATTATGACATCATAATGGAATTTTGCATTATGACATCATAATGGAATTTTGCATTATGACATCATAATGGAATGTTACATTATGACATCATAATAGAATTTTGCATTATGACATCATAATGGAATTTGGCATTATGACATCATAATGGAATGTTACATTATGACATCATAATGGAATTTTGCATTTTGACATCATAATGGAATGTTACATTATGACATCATAATGGAATTTTGCATTATGACATCATAATGGAATTTTACATTATGACATCATAATGGAATTTTGCATTATGACATCATAATGGAATTTTGCATTATGACATCATAATGGAATTTTGCATTATGACATCATAATGGAATGTTACATTATGACATCATAATGGAATTTTGCATTATGACATCATAATGGAATGTTACATTATGACATCATAATGGAATTTTGCATTATGACATCATAATGGAATGTTACATTATGACATCATAATGGAATTTTGCATTATGACATTATAATGGAATTTTACATTATGACATCATAATGGAATGTTACATTATGACATCATAATGGAATTTTGCATTATGACATCATAATGGAATTTAAATTATGAGCTCATAATGGAATTTGGCATTATGACATCATAATGGAATGTTACATTATGACATCATAATGGAATTTTGCATTTTGACATCATAATGGAATGTTACATTATGACATCATAATGGAATTTTGCATTATGACATCATAATGGAATTTTACATTATGACATCATAATGGAATTTTACATTATGACATCATAATGGAATTTTGCATTATGACATCATAATGGAATTTTGCATTATGACATCATAATGGAATGTTACATTATGACATCATAATGGAATTTTGCATTATAACATCATAATGGAATGTTACATTATGACATCATAATGGAATTTTGCATTATGACATCATAATGGAATTTTTCATTATGACATCATAATGGAATTTTACATTATGACATCATAATGGAATTTTGCATTATGACATCATAATGGAATTTTGCATTATGACATCATAATGGAATGTTACATTATGACATCATAATGGAATTTTGCATTATGACATCATAATGGAATTTTACATTATGACATCATAATGGAATGTTACATTATGACATCATAATGGAATTTTTCATTATGACATCATAATGGAATTTTACATTATGACATCATAATGGAATTTTTCATTATGACATCATAATGGAATTTTGCATTATGACATCATAATGGAATTTTGCATTATGACATCATAATGGAATGTTACATTATGACATCATAATAGAATTTTGCATTATGACATCATAATGGAATTTACATTATGACATCATAATGGAATTTTACATTATGACATCATAATGGAATTTAAATTATGAGCTCATAATGGAATGTTACATTATGACATCATAATGGAATTTTGCATTTTGACATCATAATGGAATGTTACATTATGACATCATAATGGAATTTTGCATTATGACATCATAATGGAATTTTACATTATGACATCATAATGGAATTTTGCATTATGCCATCATAATGGAATTTTGCATTATGACATCATAATGAAATTTTACATTATGACATCATAATGGAATTTTAAATTATGACATCATAATGGAATTTTGAATTATGACTTCATAATGGAATGTTACATTATGACATCATAATGGAATTTTGCATTATGACATCATAATGAAATGTTACATTATGACATCATAATAGAATTTTGCATTATGACATCATAATGGAATTTTACATTATGACATCATAATGGAATTTTACATTATGACATCATAATGGAATTTTGCATTATGACATCATAATGGAATGTTACATTATGACATCATAATGGAATTTTGCATTATGACATCATAATGGAATTTACATTATGACATCATAATGGAATTTTACATTATGACATCATAATGGAATTTTGCATTATGACATCATAATGGAATGTTACATTATGACATCATAATGGAATTTTGCATTATGACATCATAATGGAATGTTACATTATGACATCATAATGGAATTTTGCATTATGACATCATAATGGAATGTTACATTATGACATCATAATGGAATTTTGCATTATGACATTATAATGGAATTTTACATTATGACATCATAATGGAATGTTACATTATGACATCATAATGGAATTTTGCATTATGACATCATAATGGAATTTAAATTATGAGCTCATAATGGAATTTGGCATTATGACATCATAATGGAATGTTACATTATGACATCATAATGGAATTTTGCATTTTGACATCATAATGGAATGTTACATTATGACATCATAATGGAATTTTGCATTATGACATCATAATGGAATTTTACATTATGACATCATAATGGAATTTTACATTATGACATCATAATGGAATTTTGCATTATGACATCATAATGGAATTTTGCATTATGACATCATAATGGAATGTTACATTATGACATCATAATGGAATTTTGCATTATAACATCATAATGGAATGTTACATTATGACATCATAATGGAATTTTGCATTATGACATCATAATTGAATTTTTCATTATGACATCATAATGGAATTTTACATTATGACATCATAATGGAATTTTGCATTATGACATCATAATGGAATTTTGCATTATGACATCATAATGGAATGTTACATTATGACATCATAATGGAATTTTGCATTATGACATCATAATGGAATTTTACATTATGACATCATAATGGAATGTTACATTATGACATCATAATGGAATTTTTCATTATGACATCATAATGGAATTTTACATTATGACATCATAATGGAATTTTACATTATGACATCATAATGGAATTTTGCATTATGACATCATAATGGAATTTTACATTATGACATCATAATGGGATTTTACATTATGACATCATAATGGAATTTTGCATTATGACATCATAATGGAATTTTACATTATGACATCATAATGGGATTTTACATTATGACATCATAATGGAATTTTACATTATGACATCATAATGGAATGTTACATTATGACATCATAATGGAATTTTTCATTATGACATCATAATGGAATTTTACATTATGACATCATAATGGAATTTTACATTATGGCATCATAATGGGATTTTACATTATGACATCATAATGGAATTTTACATTATGACATCATAATGGAATGTTACATTATGACATCATAATGGAATTTTTCATTATGACATCATAATGGAATTTTACATTATGACATCATAATGGAATTTTTCATTATGACATCATAATGGAATTTTGCATTATGACATCATAATGGAATTTTGGATTTTGACATCATAATGGAATTTTGCATTATGACATCATAATGGAATGTTACATTATGACATCATAATGGAATTTTGCATTATGACATCATAATGAAATTTTACATTATGACATCATAATGGAATTTTAAATTATGACATCATAATGGAATTTTGCATTATGACATCATAATGGAATGTTACATTATGACATCATAATGAAATTTTGCATTATGACATCATAATGGAATGTTACATTATGACATCATAATAGAATTTTGCATTATGACATCATAATGGAATGTTACATTATGACATCATAATGGAATTTTACATTATGACATCATAATGGAATTTTGCATTATGACATCATAATGGAATTTTACATTATGACATCATAATGGAATTTTGCTTTATGACATCATAATGGAATGTTACATTATGACATCATAATGGAATTTTGCATTATGACATCATAATGGAATGTTACATTATGACATCATAATGGAATTTTGCATTATGACATTATAATGGAATTTTACATTATGACATCATAATGGAATGTTACATTATGACATCATAATGGAATTTTGCATTATGACATCATAATGGAATTTAAATTATGAGCTCATAATGGAATTTGGCATTATGACATCATAATGGAATGTTACATTATGACATCATAATGGAATTTTGCATTTTGACATCATAATGGAATGTTACATTATGACATCATAATGGAATTTTGCATTATGACATCATAATGGAATTTTCCATTATGACATCATAATGAAATTTTGCATTATGACATCATAATGGAATTTTTCATTATGACATCATGATGGAATTTTACATTATGACATCATAATGGAATTTTGCATTATGACATCATAATGGAATTTTGCATTATGACATCATAATGGAATGTTACATTATGACATCATAATAGAATTTTGCATTATGACATCATAATGGGATTTTGCATTATGACATCATAATGGAATTTTGCATTATGACATCATAATGGAATGTTACATTATGACATCATAATGGAATTTTGCATTATGACATCATAATGGAATGTTACATTATGACATCATAATGGAATTTTGCATTATGACATCATAATGGAATTTAAATTATGAGCTCATAATGGAATTTGGCATTATGACATTATAATGGAATGTTACATTATGACATCATAATGGAATTTTGCATTTTGACATCATAATGGAATGTTACATTATGACATCATAATGGAATTTTGCATTATGACATCATAATGGAATTTTACATTATGACATCATAATGGAATTTTACATGATGACATCATAATGGAATTTTGCATTATGACATCATAATGGAATTTTACATTATGACATCATAATGGGATTTTACATTATGACATCATAATGGAATTTTACATTATGACATCATAATGGAATGTTACATTATGACATCATAATGGAATTTTTCATTATGACATCATAATGGAATTTTACATTATGACATCATAATGGAATTTTACATTATGACATCATAATGGAATTTTGCATTATGACATCATAATGGAATTTTACATTATGACATCATAATGGGATTTTACATTATGACATCATAATGGAATTTTGCATTATGACATCATAATGGAATTTTACATTATGACATCATAATGGGATTTTACATTATGACATCATAATGGAATTTTACATTATGACATCATAATGGAATGTTACATTATGACATCATAATGGAATTTTTCATTATGACATCATAATGGAATTTTGCATTATGACATCATAATGGAATTTTGCATTATGACATCATAATGGAATTTTGCATTATGACATCATAATGGAATGTTACATTATGACATCATAATGGAATTTTGCATTATGACATCATAATGGAATGTTACATTATGACATCATAATGGAATTTTGCATTATGACATCATAATGGAATGTTACATTATGACATCATAATGGAATTTTGCATTATGACATTATAATGGAATTTTACATTATGACATCATAATGGAATGTTACATTATGACATCATAATGGAATTTTGCATTATGACATCATAATGGAATTTAAATTCTGAGCTCATAATGGAATTTGGCATTATGACATCATAATGGAATGTTACATTATGACATCATAATGGAATTTTGCATTTTGACATCATAATGGAATGTTACATTATGACATCATAATGGAATTTTGCATTATGACATCATAATGGAATTTTACATTATGACATCATAATGGAATTTTACATTATGACATCATAATGGAATTTTGCATTATGACATCATAATGGAATTTTGCATTATGACATCATAATGGAATGTTACATTATGACATCATAATGGAATTTTGCATTATAACATCATAATGGAATGTTACATGACATCATAATGGAATTTTGCATTATGACATCATAATGGAATTTTTCATTATGACATCATAATGGAATTTTACATTATGACATCATAATGGAATTTTGCATTATGACATCATAATGGAATTTTGCATTATGACATCATAATGGAATGTTACATTATGACATCATAATGGAATTTTGCATTATGACATCATAATGGAATTTTACATTATGACATCATAATGGAATGTTACATTATGACATCATAATGGAATTTTTCATTATGACATCATAATGGAATTTTACATTATGACATCATAATGGAATTTTTCATTATGACATCATAATGGAATTTTGCATTATGACATCATAATGGAATTTTGCATTATGACATCATAATGGAATGTTACATTATGACATCATAATAGAATTTTGCATTATGACATCATAATGGAATTTACATTATGACATCATAATGGAATTTTACATTATGACATCATAATGGAATTTAAATTATGAGCTCATAATGGAATTTTACATTATGACATCATAATGGAATTTAAATTATGAGCTCATAATGGAATTTGGCATTATGACATCATAATGGAATGTTACATTATGACATCATAATGGAATTTTGCATTTTGACATCATAATGGAATGTTACATTATGACATCATAATGGAATTTTGCATTATGACATCATAATGGAATTTTACATTATGACATCATAATGGAATTTTGCATTATGCCATCATAATGGAATTTTGCATTATGACATCATAATGAAATTTTACATTATGACATCATAATGGAATTTTAAATTATGACATCATAATGGAATTTTGAATTATGACTTCATAATGGAATGTTACATTATGACATCATAATGGAATTTTGCATTATGACATCATAATGAAATGTTACATTATGACATCATAATAGAATTTTGCATTATGACATCATAATGGAATTTTACATTATGACATCATAATGGAATTTTAGATTATGACATCATAATGGAATTTTGCATTATGACATCATAATGGAATGTTACATTATGACATCATAATGGAGTTTTACATTATGACATCATAATGGAATTTTACATTATGACATCATAATGGAATTTTGCATTATGACATCATAATTGAATTTTGCATTATGGCATCATAATGGAATTTTGCATTATGAGATCATAATGGAATTTTGCATTATGACATCATAATGGAATTTTACATTATGACATCATAATGGGATTTTACATTATGACATCATAATGGAATTTTACATTATGACATCATAATGGAATGTTACATTATGACATCATAATGGAATTTTTCATTATGACATCATAATGGAATTTTACATTATGACATCATAATGGAATTTTACATTATGACATCATAATGGAATTTTACATTATGACATCATAATGGAATTTTGCATTATGACATCATAATGGAATTTTACATTATGACATCATAATGGGATTTTACATTATGACATCATAATGGAATGTTACATTATGACATCATAATGGAATTTTTCATTATGACATCATAATGGAATTTTACATTATGACATCATAATGGAATTTTGCATTATGACATCATAATGGAATTTTACATTATGACATCATAATGGGATTTTACATTATGACATCATAATGGAATTTTGCATTATGACATCATAATGGAATTTTACATTATGACATCATAATGGGATTTTACATTATGACATCATAATGGAATTTTACATTATGACATCATAATGGAATGTTACATTATGACATCATAATGGAATTTTTCATTATGACATCATAATGGAATTTTACATTATGACATCATAATGGAATTTTTCATTATGACATCATAATGGAATTTTGCATTATGACATCATAATGGAATTTTGCATTATGACATCATAATGGAATGTTACATTATGACATCATAATAGAATTTTGCATTATGACATCATAATGGAATTTACATTATGACATCATAATGGAATTTTACATTATGACATCATAATGGAATTTAAATTATGAGCTCATAATGGAATTTTACATTATGACATCATAAAGGAATTTAAATTATGAGCTCATAATGGAATTTGGCATTATGACATCATAATGGAATGTTACATTATGACATCATAATGGAATTTTGCATTATGACATCATAATGGAATTTTACATTATGACATCATAATGGAATTTTGCATTATGACATCATAATGGAATTTTGCATTATGACATCATAATGGAATTTTACATTATGACATCATAATGGAATTTTTCATTATGACATCATAATGGAATTTTGCATTATGACATCATAATGGAATTTTGCATTATGACATCATAATGGAATGTTACATTATGACATCATAATGGAATTTTGCATTATGACATCATAATGGAATTTTGCATTATGACATCATAATGGAATGTTACATTATGACATCATAATGGAATTTTGCATTATGACATCATAATGGGATTTTGCATTATGACATCATAATGGAATTTTGCATTATGACATCATAATGGAATGTTACATTATGACATCATAATGGAATTTTGCATTATGACATCATAATGGAATTTAAATTATGAGCTCATAATGGAATTTGGCATTATGACATCATAATGGAATTTTGCATTATGACATCATAATGGAATTTTGCATTTTGACATCATAATGGAATGTTACATTATGACATCATAATGGAATTTTGCATTATGACATCATAATGGAATTTTACATTATGACATCATAATGGAATGTTACATTATGACATCATAATGGAATTTTGCATTTTGACATCATAATGGAATGTTACATTATGACATCATAATGGAATTTTTCATTATGACATCATAATGGAATTTTGCATTATGACATCATAATGGAATTTTGCATTATGACATCATAATGGAATGTTACATTATGACATCATAATAGAATTTTGCATTATGACATCATAATGGAATTTACATTATGACATCATAATGGAATTTTACATTATGACATCATAATGGAATTTAAATTATGAGCTCATAATGGAATTTTACATTATGACATCATAATGGAATTTAAATTATGAGCTCATAATGGAATTTGGCATTATGACATCATAATGGAATGTTACATTATGACATCATAATGGAATTTTGCATTTTGACATCATAATGGAATGTTACATTATGACATCATAATGGAATTTTGCATTATGACATCATAATGGAATTTTACATTATGACATCATAATGGAATTTTGCATTATGCCATCATAATGGAATTTTGCATTATGACATCATAATGAAATTTTACATTATGACATCATAATGGAATTTTAAATTATGACATCATAATGGAATTTTGAATTATGACTTCATAATGGAATGTTACATTATGACATCATAATGGAATTTTGCATTATGACATCATAATGAAATGTTACATTATGACATCATAATAGAATTTTGCATTATGACATCATAATGGAATTTTACATTATGACATCATAATGGAATTTTAGATTATGACATCATAATGGAATTTTGCATTATGACATCATAATGGAATGTTACATTATGACATCATAATGGAGTTTTACATTATGACATCATAATGGAATTTTACATTATGACATCATAATGGAATTTTGCATTATGACATCATAATTGAATTTTGCATTATGGCATCATAATGGAATTTTGCATTATGAGATCATAATGGAATTTTGCATTATGACATCATAATGGAATTTTACATTATGACATCATAATGGGATTTTACATTATGACATCATAATGGAATTTTACATTATGACATCATAATGGAATGTTACATTATGACATCATAATGGAATTTTTCATTATGACATCATAATGGAATTTTACATTATGACATCATAATGGAATTTTTCATTATGACATCATAATGGAATTTTGCATTATGACATCATAATGGAATTTTGCATTATGACATCATAATGGAATGTTACATTATGACATCATAATGGAATTTTGCATTATGACATCATAATGGAATTTACATTATGACATCATAATGGAATTTTACATTATGACATCATAATGGAATTTTGCATTATGACATCATAATGGAATGTTACATTATGACATCATAATGGAATTTTGCATTATGACATCATAATGGAATGTTACATTATGACATCATAATGGAATTTTGCATTATGACATCATAATGGAATGTTACATTATGACATCATAATGGAATTTTGCATTATGACATTATAATGGAATTTTACATTATGACATCATAATGGAATGTTACATTATGACATCATAATGGAATTTTGCATTTTGACATCATAATGGAATTTTGCATTATGACATCATAATGGAATGTTACATTATGACATCATAATGGAGTTTTACATTATGACATCATAATGGAATTTTGCATTATGACATCATAATGGAATTTTAGATTATGACATCATAATGGAATTTTGCATTATGACATCATAATGGAATGTTACATTATGACATCATAATGGAGTTTTACATTATGACATCATAATGGAATTTTGCATTATGACATCATAATGGAATGTTACATTATGACATCATAATGGAATTTTGCATTATAACATCATAATGGAATGTTACATTATGACATCATAATGGAATTTTGCATTATGACATCATAATGGAATTTTTCATTATGACATCATAATGGAATTTTAGATTATGACATCATAATGGAATTTTGCATTATGACATCATAATGGAATTTTACATTATGACATCATAATGGAATTTTGCATTATGACATCATAATGGAATTTTGCATTATGACATCATAATGGAATGTTACATTATGACATCATAATGGAATTTTGCATTATAACATCATAATGGAATGTTACATTATGACATCATAATGGAATTTTGCATTATGACATCATAATGGAATTTTTCATTATGACATCATAATGGAATTTTACATTATGACATCATAATGGAATTTTGCATTATGACATCATAATGGAATTTTGCATTATGACATCATAATGGAATGTTACATTATGACATCATAATGGAATTTTGCATTATGACATCATAATGGAATTTTACATTATGACATCATAATGGAATGTTACATTATGACATCATAATGGAATTTTTCATTATGACATCATAATGGAATTTTACATTATGACATCATAATGGAATTTTACATTATGACATCATAATGGAATTTTGCATTATGACATCATAATGGAATTTTACATTATGACATCATAATCGAATTTTACATTATGACATCATAATGGAATGTTACATTATGACATCATAATGGAATTTTTCATTATGACATCATAATGGAATTTTACATTATGACATCATAATGGAATTTTTCATTATGACATCATAATGGAATTTTACATTATGACATCATAATGGAATTTTACATTATGGCATCATAATGGGATTTTACATTATGACATCATAATGGAATTTTACATTATGACATCATAATGGAATGTTACATTATGACATCATAATGGAATTTTTCATTATGACATCATAATGGAATTTTACATTATGACATCATAATGGAATTTTTCATTATGACATCATAATGGAATTTTGCATTATGACATCATAATGGAATTTTGGATTTTGACATCATAATGGAATTTTGCATTATGACATCATAATGGAATGTTACATTATGACATCATAATGGAATTTTGCATTATGACATCATAATGAAATTTTACATTATGACATCATAATGGAATTTTAAATTATGACATCATAATGGAATTTTGCATTATGACATCATAATGGAATGTTACATTATGACATCATAATGAAATTTTGCATTATGACATCATAATGGAATGTTACATTATGACATCATAATAGAATTTTGCATTATGACATCATAATGGAATTTTACATTATGACATCATAATGGAATTTTACATTATGACATCATAATGGAATTTTGCATTATGACATCATAATGGAATTTTACATTATGACATCATAATGGAGTTTTACATTATGACATCATAATGGAATTTTGCATTATGACATCATAATTGAATTTTGCATTATGGCATCATAATGGAATTTTGCATTATGAGATCATAATGGAATTTTGCATTATGACATCATAATGGAATTTTACATTATGACATCATAATGGGATTTTACATTATGACATCATAATGGAATTTTACATTATGACATCATAATGGAATGTTACATTATGACATCATAATGGAATTTTTCATTATGACATCATAATGGAATTTTACATTATGACATCATAATGGAATTTTTCATTATGACATCATAATGGAATTTTGCATTATGACATCATAATGGAATTTTGCATTATGACATCATAATGGAATGTTACATTATGACATCATAATGGAATTTTGCATTATGACATCATAATGGAATTTACATTATGACATCATAATGGAATTTTACATTATGACATCATAATGGAATTTTGCATTATGACATCATAATGGAATGTTACATTATGACATCATAATGGAATTTTGCATTATGACATCATAATGGAATGTTACATTATGACATCATAATGGAATTTTGCATTATGACATCATAATGGAATGTTACATTATGACATCATAATGGAATTTTGCATTATGACATTATAATGGAATTTTACATTATGACATCATAATGGAATGTTACATTATGACATCATAATGGAATTTTGCATTTTGACATCATAATGGAATGTTACATTATGACATCATAATGGAATTTTGCATTATGACATCATAATGGAATTTTACATTATGACATCATAATGGAATTTTACATGATGACATCATAATGGAATTTTGCATTATGACATCATAATGGAATTTTACATTATGACATCATAATGGGATTTTACATTATGACATCATAATGGAATTTTACATTATGACATCATAATGGAATGTTACATTATGACATCATAATGGAATTTTTCATTATGACATCATAATGGAATTTTACATTATGACATCATAATGGAATTTTACATTATGACATCATAATGGAATTTTGCATTATGACATCATAATGGAATTTTACATTATGACATCATAATGGGATTTTACATTATGACATCATAATGGAATTTTGCATTATGACATCATAATGGAATTTTACATTATGACATCATAATGGGATTTTACATTATGACATCATAATGGAATTTTACATTATGACATCATAATGGAATGTTACATTATGACATCATAATGGAATTTTTCATTATGACATCATAATGGAATTTTGCATTATGACATCATAATGGAATTTTGCATTATGACATCATAATGGAATTTTGCATTATGACATCATAATGGAATGTTACATTATGACATCATAATGGAATTTTGCATTATGACATCATAATGGAATGTTACATTATGACATCATAATGGAATTTTGCATTATGACATCATAATGGAATGTTACATTATGACATCATAATGGAATTTTGCATTATGACATTATAATGGAATTTTACATTATGACATCATAATGGAATGTTACATTATGACATCATAATGGAATTTTGCATTATGACATCATAATGGAATTTAAATTATGAGCTCATAATGGAATTTGGCATTATGACATCATAATGGAATGTTACATTATGACATCATAATGGAATTTTGCATTTTGACATCATAATGGAATGTTACATTATGACGTCATAATGGAATTTTGCATTATGACATCATAATGGAATTTTACATTATGACATCATAATGGAATTTTACATTATGACATCATAATGGAATTTTGCATTATGACATCATAATGGAATTTTGCATTATGACATCATAATGGAATGTTACATTATGACATCATAATGGAATTTTGCATTATAACATCATAATGGAATGTTACATTATGACATCATAATGGAATTTTGCATTATGACATCATAATGGAATTTTTCATTATGACATCATAATGGAATTTTACATTATGACATCATAATGGAATTTTGCATTATGACATCATAATGGAATTTTGCATTATGACATCATAATGGAATGTTACATTATGACATCATAATGGAATTTTGCATTATGACATCATAATGGAATTTTACATTATGACATCATAATGGAATGTTACATTATGACATCATAATGGAATTTTTCATTATGACATCATAATGGAATTTTACATTATGACATCATAATGGAATTTTTCATTATGACATCATAATGGAATTTTGCATTATGACATCATAATGGAATTTTGCATTATGACATCATAATGGAATGTTACATTATGACATCATAATGGAATTTACATTATGACATCATAATGGAATTTTACATTATGACATCATAATGGAATTTAAATTATGAGCTCATAATGGAATTTTACATTATGACATCATAATGGAATTTAAATTATGAGCTCATAATGGAATTTGGCATTATGACATCATAATGGAATGTTACATTATGACATCATAATGGAATTTTGCATTTTGACATCATAATGGAATGTTACATTATGACATCATAATGGAATTTTGCATTATGACATCATAATGGAATTTTACATTATGACATCATAATGGAATTTTGCATTATGCCATCATAATGGAATTTTGCATTATGACATCATAATGAAATTTTACATTATGACATCATAATGGAATTTTAAATTATGACATCATAATGGAATTTTGAATTATGACTTCATAATGGAATGTTACATTATGACATCATAATGGAATTTTGCATTATGACATCATAATGAAATGTTACATTATGACATCATAATAGAATTTTGCATTATGACATCATAATGGAATTTTACATTATGACATCATAATGGAATTTTACATTATGACATCATAATGGAATTTTGCATTATGACATCATAATGGAATGTTACATTATGACATCATAATGGAATTTTGCATTATGACATCATAATGGAATTTACATTATGACATCATAATGGAATTTTACATTATGACATCATAATGGAATTTTGCATTATGACATCATAATGGAATGTTACATTATGACATCATAATGGAATTTTGCATTATGACATCATAATGGAATGTTACATTATGACATCATAATGGAATTTTGCATTATGACATCATAATGGAATGTTACATTATGACATCATAATAAAATTTTGCATTATGACATTATAATGGAATTTTACATTATGACATCATAATGGAATGTTACATTATGACATCATAATGGAATTTTGCATTATGACATCATAATGGAATTTAAATTATGAGCTCATAATGGAATTTGGCAATATGACATCATAATGGAATGTTACATTATGACATCATAATGGAATTTTGCATTTTGACATCATAATGGAATGTTACATTATGACATCATAATGGAATTTTGCATTATGACATCATAATGGAATTTTACATTATGACATCATAATGGAATTTTACATTATGACATCATAATGGAATTTTGCATTATGACATCATAATGGAATTTTGCATTATGACATCATAATGGAATGTTACATTATGACATCATAATGGAATTTTGCATTATAACATCATAATGGAATGTTACATTATGACATCATAATGGAATTTTGCATTATGACATCATAATGGAATTTTTCATTATGACATCATAATGGAATTTTACATTATGACATCATAATGGAATTTTGCATTATGACATCATAATGGAATTTTGCATTATGACATCATAATGGAATGTTACATTATGACATCATAATGGAATTTTGCATTATGACATCATAATGGAATTTTACATTATGACATCATAATGGAATGTTACATTATGACATCATAATGGAATTTTTCATTATGACATCATAATGGAATTTTACATTATGACATCATAATGGAATTTTACATTATGACATCATAATGGAATTTTGCATTATGACATCATAATGGAATTTTACATTATGACATCATAATGGGATTTTACATTATGACATCATAATGGAATTTTGCATTATGACATCATAATGGAATTTTACATTATGACATCATAATGGGATTTTACATTATGACATCATAATGGAATTTTACATTATGACATCATAATGGAATGTTACATTATGACATCATAATGGAATTTTGAATTATGACATCATAATGGAATTTTACATTATGGCATCATAATGGAATTTTACATTATGGCATCATAATGGGATTTTACATTATGACATCATAATGGAATTTTACATTATGACATCATAATGGAATGTTACATTATGACATCATAATGGAATTTTTCATTATGACATCATAATGGAATTTTACATTATGACATCATAATGGAATTTTTCATTATGACATCATAATGGAATTTTGCATTATGACATCATAATGGAATTTTGGATTTTGACATCATAATGGAATTTTGCATTATGACATCATAATGGAATGTTACATTATGCCATCATAATGGAATTTTGCATTATGACATCATAATGAAATTTTACATTATGACATCATAATGGAATTTTAAATTATGACATCATAATGGAATTTTGCATTATGACATCATAATGGAATGTTACATTATGACATCATAATGAAATTTTGCATTATGACATCATAATGGAATGTTACATTATGACATCATAATAGAATTTTGCATTATGACATCATAATGAAATGTTACATTATGACATCATAATAGAATTTTGCATTATGACATCATAATGGAATTTTACATTATGACATCATAATGGAATTTTACATTATGACATCATAATGGAATTTTGCATTATGACATCATAATGGAATGTTACATTATGACATCATAATGGAATTTTGCATTATGACATCATAATGGAATTTACATTATGACATCATAATGGAATTTTACATTATGACATCATAATGGAATTTTGCATTATGACATCATAATGGAATGTTACATTATGACATCATAATGGAATTTTGCATTATGACATCATAATGGAATGTTACATTATGACATCATAATGGAATTTTGCATTATGACATCATAATGGAATGTTACATTATGACATCATAATGGAATTTTGCATTATGACATTATAATGGAATTTTACATTATGACATCATAATGGAATGTTACATTATGACATCATAATGGAATTTTGCATTATGACATCATAATGGAATTTAAATTATGAGCTCATAATGGAATTTTACATTATGACATCATAATGGAATTTTACATTATGACATCATAATGGAATTTTGCATTATGACATCATAATGGAATTTTGCATTATGACATCATAATGGAATGTTACATTATGACATCATAATGGAATTTTGCATTATAACATCATAATGGAATGTTACATTATGACATCATAATGGAATTTTGCATTATGACATCATAATGGAATTTTTCATTATGACATCATAATGGAATTTTACATTATGACATCATAATGGAATTTTGCATTATGACATCATAATGGAATTTTGCATTATGACATCATAATGGAATGTTACATTATGACATCATAATGGAATTTTGCATTATGACATCATAATGGAATTTTACATTATGACATCATAATGGAATGTTACATTATGACATCATAATGGAATTTTTCATTATGACATCATAATGGAATTTTACATTATGACATCATAATGGAATTTTACATTATGACATCATAATGGAATTTTGCATTATGACATCATAATGGAATTTTACATTATGACATCATAATGGGATTTTACATTATGACATCATAATGGAATTTTGCATTATGACATCATAATGGAATTTTACATTATGACATCATAATGGGATTTTACATTATGACATCATAATGGAATTTTACATTATGACATCATAATGGAATGTTACATTATGACATCATAATGGAATTTTTCATTATGACATCATAATGGAATTTTACATTATGACATCATAATGGAATTTTACATTATGGCATCATAATGGGATTTTACATTATGACATCATAATGGAATTTTACATTATGACATCATAATGGAATGTTACATTATGACATCATAATGGAATTTTTCATTATGACATCATAATGGAATTTTACATTATGACATCATAATGGAATTTTTCATTATGACATCATAATGGAATTTTGCATTATGACATCATAATGGAATTTTGGATTTTGACATCATAATGGAATTTTGCATTATGACATCATAATGGAATGTTACATTATGACATCATAATGGAATTTTGCATTATGACATCATAATGAAATTTTACATTATGACATCATAATGGAATTTTAAATTATGACATCATAATGGAATTTTGCATTATGACATCATAATGGAATGTTACATTATGACATCATAATGAAATTTTGCATTATGACATCATAATGGAATGTTACATTATGACATCATAATAGAATTTTGCATTATGACATCATAATGGAATTTTACATTATGACATCATAATGGAATTTTACATTATGACATCATAATGGAATTTTGCATTATGACATCATAATGGAATTTTACATTATGACATCATAATGGAATTTTGCTTTATGACATCATAATGGAATGTTACATTATGACATCATAATGGAATTTTGCATTATGACATCATAATGGAATGTTACATTATGACATCATAATGGAATTTTGCATTATGACATTATAATGGAATTTTACATTATGACATCATAATGGAATGTTACATTATGACATCATAATGGAATTTTGCATTATGACATCATAATGGAATTTAAATTATGAGCTCATAATGGAATTTGGCATTATGACATCATAATGGAATGTTACATTATGACATCATAATGGAATTTTGCATTTTGACATCATAATGGAATGTTACATTATGACATCATAATGGAATTTTGCTTTATGACATCATAATGGAATGTTACATTATGACATCATAATGGAATTTTGCATTATGACATCATAATGGAATTTTCCATTATGACATCATAATGAAATTTTGCATTATGACATCATAATGGAATTTTTCATTATGACATCATGATGGAATTTTACATTATGACATCATAATGGAATTTTGCATTATGACATCATAATGGAATTTTGCATTATGACATCATAATGGAATGTTACATTATGACATCATAATGGAATTTTGCATTATGACATCATAATGGGATTTTGCATTATGACATCATAATGGAATTTTGCATTATGACATCATAATGGAATGTTACATTATGACATCATAATGGAATTTTGCATTATGACATCATAATGGAATGTTACATTATGACATCATAATGGAATTTTGCATTATGACATCATAATGGAATTTAAATTATGAGCTCATAATGGAATTTGGCATTATGACATTATAATGGAATGTTACATTATGACATCATAATGGAATTTTGCATTTTGACATCATAATGGAATGTTACATTATGACATCATAATGGAATTTTGCATTATGACATCATAATGGAATTTTACATTATGACATCATAATGGAATTTTACATGATGACATCATAATGGAATTTTGCATGATGACATCATAATGGAATTTTACATTATGACATCATAATGGGATTTTACATTATGACATCATAATGGAATTTACATTATGACATCATAATGGAATTTTACATTATGACATCATAATGGAATTTTGCATTATGACATCATAATGGAATGTTACATTATGACATCATAATGGAATTTTGCATTATGACATCATAATGGAATGTTACATTATGACATCATAATGGAATTTTGCATTATGACATCATAATGGAATGTTACATTATGACATCATAATGGAATTTTGCATTATGACATTATAATGGAATTTTACATTATGACATCATAATGGAATGTTACATTATGACATCATAATGGAATTTTGCATTTTGACATCATAATGGAATGTTACATTATGACATCATAATGGAATTTTGCATTATGACATCATAATGGAATTTTACATTATGACATCATAATGGAATTTTACATGATGACATCATAATGGAATTTTGCATTATGACATCATAATGGAATTTTACATTATGACATCATAATGGGATTTTACATTATGACATCATAATGGAATTTTACATTATGACATCATAATGGAATGTTACATTATGACATCATAATGGAATTTTTCATTATGACATCATAATGGAATTTTACATTATGACATCATAATGGAATTTTACATTATGACATCATAATGGAATTTTGCATTATGAGATCATAATGAAATTTTACATTATGACATCATAATGGGATTTTACATTATGACATCATAATGGAATTTTGCATTATGACATCATAATGGAATTTTACATTATGACATCATAATGGGATTTTACATTATGACATCATAATGGAATTTTACATTATGACATCATAATGGAATGTTACATTATGACATCATAATGGAATTTTTCATTATGACATCATAATGGAATTTTGCATTATGACATCATAATGGAATTTTGCATTATGACATCATAATGGAATTTTGCATTATGACATCATAATGGAATTTTGCATTATGACATCATAATGGAATGTTACATTATGACATCATAATGGAATTTTGCATTATGACATCATAATGGAATTTACATTATGACATCATAATGGAATTTTACATTATGACATCATAATGGAATTTTGCATTATGACATCATAATGGAATGTTACATTATGACATCATAATGGAATTTTGCTTTATGACATCATAATGGAATGTTACATTATGACATCATAATGGAATTTTGCATTATGACATCATAATGGAATTTTGCATTATGACATCATAATGGAATTTTGCATTATGACATCATAATGGAATTTTGCATTATGACATCATAATGGAATGTTACATTATGACATCATAATGGAATTTTGCATTATGACATCATAATGGAATTTACATTATGACATCATAATGGAATTTTACATTATGACATCATAATGGAATTTTGCATTATGACATCATAATGGAATGTTACATTATGACATCATAATGGAATTTTGCTTTATGACATCATAATGGAATGTTACATTATGACATCATAATGGAATTTTGCATTATGACATCATAATGGAATGTTACATTATGACATCATAATGGAATTTTGCATTATGACATTATAATGGAATTTTACATTATGACATCATAATGGAATGTTACATTATGACATCATAATGGAATTTTGCATTATGACATCATAATGGAATTTAAATTATGAGCTCATAATGGAATTTGGCATTATGACATCATAATGGAATGTTACATTATGACATCATAATGGAATTTTGCATTTTGACATCATAATGGAATGTTACATTATGACATCATAATGGAATTTTGCTTTATGACATCATAATGGAATGTTACATTATGACATCATAATGGAATTTTGCATTATGACATCATAATGGAATTTTCCATTATGACATCATAATGAAATTTTGCATTATGACATCATAATGGAATTTTTCATTATGACATCATGATGGAATTTTACATTATGACATCATAATGGAATTTTGCATTATGACATCATAATGGAATTTTGCATTATGACATCATAATGGAATGTTACATTATGACATCATAATGGAATTTTGCATTATGACATCATAATGGGATTTTGCATTATGACATCATAATGGAATTTTGCATTATGACATCATAATGGAATGTTACATTATGACATCATAATGGAATTTTGCATTATGACATCATAATGGAATTTAAATTATGAGCTCATAATGGAATTTGGCATTATGACATTATAATGGAATGTTACATTATGACATCATAATGGGATTTTACATTATGACATCATAATGGAATTTTACATTATGACATCATAATGGAATGTAACATTATGACATCATAATGGAATTTTTCATTATGACATCATAATGGAATTTTACATTATGACATCATAATGGAATTTTTCATTATGACATCATAATGGAATTTTGCATTATGACATCATAATGGAATTTTGCATTATGACATCATAATGGAATGTTACATTATGACATCATAATAGAATTTTGCATTATGACATCATAATGGAATTTACATTATGACATCATAATGGAATTTTACATTATGACATCATAATGGAATTTAAATTATGAGCTCATAATGGAATTTTACATTATGACATCATAATGGAATTTAAATTATGAGCTCATAATGGAATTTGGCATTATGACATCATAATGGAATGTTACATTATGACATCATAATGGAATTTAGCATTTTGACATCATAATGGAATGTTACATTATGACATCATAATGGAATTTTGCATTATGACATCATAATGGAATGTTACATTATGACATCATAATGGAATTTTGCATTTTGACATCATAGTGGAATGTTACATTATGACATCATAATAGAATTTTGCATTATGACATCATAATGGAATTTTACATTATGACATCATAATGGAATGTTACATTATGACATCATAATGGAATTTTTCATTATGACATCATAATGGAATTTTACATTATGACATCATAATGGAATTTTTCATTATGACATCATAATGGAATTTTGCATTATGACATCATAATGGAATTTTGCATTATGACATCATAATGGAATTTACATTATGACATCATAATGGAATTTTACATTATGACATCATAATGGAATTTAAATTATGAGCTCATAATGGAATTTTACATTATGACATCATAATGGAATTTAAATTATGAGCTCATAATGGAATTTGGCATTATGACATCATAATGGAATGTTACATTATGACATCATAATGGAATTTTACATTATGACATCATAATGGAATTTTACATTATGACATCATAATGGAATTTTACATTATGACATCATAATGGAATTTTGCATTATGACATCATAATGGAATTTTGCATTATGACATCATAATGGAATGTTACATTATGACATCATAATGGAATTTTGCATTATGACATCATAATGGAATTTAAATTATGAGCTCATAATGGAATTTGGCATTATGACATCATAATGGAATGTTACATTATGACATCATAATGGAATTTTGCATTTTGACATCATAATGGAATGTTACATTATGACATCATAATGGAATTTTGCATTATGACATCATAATGGAATTTTTCATTATGACATCATAATGGAATTTTACATTATGACATCATAATGGAATTTTGCATTATGACATCATAATGGAATTTTGCATTATGACATCATAATGGAATTTTGCATTATGACATCATAATGGGATTTAAATTATGAGCTCATAATGGAATTTGGCATTATGACATCATAATGGAATGTTACATTATGACATCATAATGGAATTTTGCATTTTGACATCATAATGGAATGTTACATTATGACATCATAATGGAATTTTGCATTTTGACATCATAATGGAATGTTACATTATGACATCATAATGGGATTTTGCATTATGACATCATAATGGAATTTTACATTATGACATCATAATGGAATTTTGCATTATGCCATCATAATGGAATTTTGCATTATGACATCATAATGAAATTTTACATTATGACATCATAATGGAATTTTAAATTATGACATCATAATGGAATTTTGCATTATGACATCATAATGGAATGTTACATTATGACATCATAATGAAATTTTGCATTATGACATCATAATGGAATGTTACATTATGACATCATAATAGAATTTTGCATTATGACATCATAATGGAATTTTACATTATGACATCATAATGGAATTTTACATTATGACATCATAATGGAATTTTGCATTATGACATCATAATGGAGTTTTACATTATGACATCATAATGGAATTTTACATTATGACATCATAATGGAGTTTTACATTATGACATCATAATGGAATTTTACATTATGACATCATAATGGAATTTTACATTATGACATCATAATGGAATTTTGCATTATGACATCATAATTGAATTTTGCATTATGGCATCATAATGGAATTTTGCATTATGAGATCATAATGGAATTTTGCATTATGACATCATAATGGAATTTTACATTATGACATCATAATGGGATTTTACATTATGACATCATAATGGAATTTTACATTATGACATCATAATGGAATGTTACATTATGACATCATAATGGAATTTTTCATTATGACATCATAATGGAATTTTACATTATGACATCATAATGGAATTTTGCATTATGACATCATAATGGAATTTTGCATTATGACATCATAATGGAATTTTGCATTATGACATCATAATGGAATTTTGCATTATGACATCATAATGGAATGTTACATTATGACATCATAATGGAATTTTGCATTATGACATCATAATGGAATTTACATTATGACATCATAATGGAATTTTACATTATGACATGATAATGGAATTTTGCATTATGACATCATAATGGAATGTTACATTATGACATCATAATGGAATTTTGCTTTATGACATCATAATGGAATGTTACATTATGACATCATAATGGAATTTTGCATTATGACATCATAATGGAATGTTACATTATGACATCATAATGGAATTTTGCATTATGACATTATAATGGAATTTTACATTATGACATCATAATGGAATGTTACATTATGACATCATAATGGAATTTTGCATTATGACATCATAATGGAATTTAAATTATGAGCTCATAATGGAATTTGGCATTATGACATCATAATGGAATGTTACATTATGACATCATAATGGAATTTTGCATTTTGACATCATAATGGAATGTTACATTATGACATCATAATGGAATTTTGCTTTATGACATCATAATGGAATGTTACATTATGACATCATAATGGAATTTTGCATTATGACATCATAATGGAATTTTCCATTATGACATCATAATGAAATTTTGCATTATGACATCATAATGGAATTTTTCATTATGACATCATGATGGAATTTTACATTATGACATCATAATGGAATTTTGCATTATGACATCATAATGGAATTTTGCATTATGACATCATAATGGAATGTTACATTATGACATCATAATGGAATTTTGCATTATGACATCATAATGGGATTTTGCATTATGACATCATAATGGGATTTTGCATTATGACATCATAATGGAATTTTGCATTATGACATCATAATGGAATGTTACATTATGACATCATAATGGAATTTTGCATTATGACATCATAATGGAATTTAAATTATGAGCTCATAATGGAATTTGGCATTATGACATTATAATGGAATGTTACATTATGACATCATAATGGAATTTTGCATTTTGACATCATAATGGAATGTTACATTATGACATCATAATGGAATTTTGCATTATGACATCATAATGGAATTTTACATTATGACATCATAATGGAATTTTACATGATGACATCATAATGGAATTTTGCATTATGACATCATAATGGAATTTTACATTATGACATCATAATGGGATTTTACATTATGACATCATAATGGAATTTTACATTATGACATCATAATGGAATGTTACATTATGACATCATAATGGAATTTTTCATTATGACATCATAATGGAATTTTACATTATGACATCATAATGGAATTTTGCATTATGACATCATAATGGAATTTTACATTATGACATCATAATGGGATTTTACATTATGACATCATAATGGAATTTTGCATTATGACATCATAATGGAATTTTACATTATGACATCATAATGGGATTTTACATTATGACATCATAATGGAATTTTGCATTATGACATCATAATGGAATGTTACATTATGATGTCATAATGGAATTTTGCATTATGACATCATAATGGAATTTTACATTATGACATCATAATGGAATTTTGCATTATGACATCATAATGGAATTTTGCATTATGACATCATAATGGAATTTTACATTATGACATCATAATGGAATTTTGCATTATGACATCATAATGGAATTTTGCATTATGACATCATAATGGAATGTTACATTATGACATCATAATGGAATTTTGCATTACGACATCATAATGGAATGTTACATTATGACATCATAATAGAATTTTGCATTATGACATCATAATGGAATTTACATTATGACATCATAATGGAATTTTACATTATGACATCATAATGGAATTTTGCATTATGACATCATAATGGAATGTTACATTATGACATCATAATGGAATTTTGCATTATGACATCATAATGGAATGTTACATTATGACATCATAATGGAATTTTGCATTATGACATCATAATGGAATGTTACATTATGACATCATAATGGAATTTTGCATTATGACATCATAATGGAATGTTACATTATGACATCATAATGGCATTTTGCATTATGACATCATAATGGAATTTTGCATGATGACATCATAATGGAATTTTGCATTATGACATCATAATGGAATGTTACATTATGACATCATAATGGAATTTTGCATTATGACATCATAATGGAATGTTACATTATGACATCATAATAGAATTTTGCATTATGACATCATAATGGAATTTACATTATGACATCATAATGGAATGTTACATTATGACATCATAATGGAATTTTGCATTATGACATCATAATGGAATGTTACATTATGACATCATAATGGAATTTTGCATTATGACATCATAATGGAATGTTACATTATGACATCATAATGGAATTTTGCATTATGACATCATAATGGAATGTTACATTATGACATCATAATGGAATTTTGCATTATGACATCATAATGGAATGTTACATTATGACATCATAATGGAATTTTGCATTATGACATCATAATGGAATTTTGCATTGTGACATCATAATGGAATGTTACATTATGACATCATAATGGAATTTTACATTATGACATCATAATGGTATTTTACATTATGACATCATAATGGAATTTTGCATGATGACATCATAATGGAATTTTACATTATGACATCATAATGGAATTTTTCATTATGACATCATAATGGAATTTTGCATTATGACATCATAATGGAATTTTGCATTATGACATCATAATGGAATTTTGCATTATGACATCATAATGGAATGTTACATTATGACATCATAATGGAATTTTACATTATGACATCATAATGGAATTTTGCATTATGACATCATAATGGAATGTTACATTATGACATCATAATGGAATTTTGAATTATGACATCATAATGGAATGTTACATTATGATATCATAATGGAATTTTGCATTATGACATCATAATGGAATGTTACATTATGACATCATAATGGAATTTTGCATTATGACATTATAATGGAATTTTACATTATGACATCATAATGGAATGTTACATTATGACATCATAATGGAATTTTGCATTATGACATCATAATGGAATTTAAATTATGAGCTCATAATGGAATTTGGCATTATGACATCATAATGGAATGTTACATTATGACATCATAATGGAATTTTGCATTTTGACATCATAATGGAATGTTACATTATGACATCATAATGGAATTTTGCATTATGACATCATAATGGAATTTTTCATTATGACATCATAATGGAATTTTACATTATGACATCATAATGGAATTTTGCATTATGACATCATAATGGAATTTTGCATTATGACATCATAATGGAATTTTGCATTATGACATCATAATGGGATTTAAATTATGAGCTCATAATGGAATTTGGCATTATGACATCATAATGGAATGTTACATTATGACATCATAATGGAATTTTGCATTTTGACATCATAATGGAATGTTACATTATGACATCATAATGGGATTTTGCATTATGACATCATAATGGAATTTTACATTATGACATCATAATGGAATTTTGCATTATGCCATCATAATGGAATTTTGCATTATGACATCATAATGGAATTTTACATTATGACATCATAATGGAATTTTACATTATGACATCATAATGGAATTTTGCATTATGACATCATAATGGAATTTTACATTATGACATCATAATGGAGTTTTACATTATGACATCATAATGGAATTTTACATTATGACATCATAATGGAATTTTGCATTATGACATCATAATTGAATTTTGCATTATGGCATCATAATGGAATTTTGCATTATGAGATCATAATGGAATTTTGCATTATGACATCATAATGGAATTTTACATTATGACATCATAATGGAATTTTGCATTATGACATCATAATTGAATTTTGCATTATGGCATCATAATGGAATTTTGCATTATGAGATCATAATGGAATTTTGCATTATGACATCATAATGGAATTTTACATTATGACATCATAATGGGATTTTACATTATGACATCATAATGGAATTTTACATTATGACATCATAATGGAATGTTACATTATGACATCATAATGGAATTTTTCATTATGACATCATAATGGAAATTTACATTATGACATCATAATGGAATTTTGCATTATGACATCATAATGGAATTTTGCATGATGACATCATAATGGAATTTTGCATTATGACATCATAATGGAATGTTACATTATGACATCATAATGGAATTTTGCATTATGACATCATAATGGAATGTTACATTATGACATCATAATAGAATTTTGCATTATGACATCATAATGGAATTTACATTATGACATCATAATGGAATGTTACATTATGACATCATAATGGAATTTTGCATTATGACATCATAATGGAATGTTACATTATGACATCATAATGGAATTTTGCATTATGACATCATAATGGAATGTTACATTATGACATCATAATGGAATTTTGCATAATGACATCATAATGGAATGTTACATTATGACATCATAATGGAATTTTGCATTATGACATCATAATGGAATGTTACATTATGACATCATAATGGAATTTTGCATTATGACATCATAATGGAATTTTGCATTGTGACATCATAATGGAATGTTACATTATGACATCATAATGGAATTTTACATTATGACATCATAATGGTATTTTACATTATGACATCATAATGGAATTTTGCATGATGACATCATAATGGAATTTTACATTATGACATCATAATGGAATTTTTCATTATGACATCATAATGGAATTTTGCATTATGACATCATAATGGAATTTTGCATTATGACATCATAATGGAATTTTGCATTATGACATCATAATGGAATGTTACATTATGACATCATAATGGAATTTTACATTATGACATCATAATGGAATTTTGCATTATGACATCATAATGGAATGTTACATTATGACGTCATAATGGAATTTTGAATTATGACATCATAATGGAATGTTACATTATGACATCATAATGGAATTTTGCATTATGACATCATAATGGAATGTTACATTATGACATCATAATGGAATTTTGCATTATGACATTATAATGGAATTTTACATTATGACATCATAATGGAATGTTACATTATGACATCATAATGGAATTTTGCATTATGACATCATAATGGAATTTAAATTATGAGCTCATAATGGAATTTGGCATTATGACATCATAATGGAATGTTACATTATGACATCATAATGGAATTTTGCATTTTGACATCATAATGGAATGTTACATTATGACATCATAATGGAATTTTGCATTATGACATCATAATGGAATTTTTCATTATGACATCATAATGGAATTTTACATTATGACATCATAATGGAATTTTGCATTATGACATCATAATGGAATTTTGCATTATGACATCATAATGGGATTTAAATTATGAGCTCATAATGGAATTTGGCATTATGACATCATAATGGAATGTTACATTATGACATCATAATGGAATTTTGCATTTTGACATCATAATGGAATGTTACATTATGACATCATAATGGGATTTTGCATTATGACATCATAATGGAATTTTACATTATGACATCATAATGGAATTTTGCATTATGCCATCATAATGGAATTTTGCATTATGACATCATAATGGAATTTTACATTATGACATCATAATGGAATTTTACATTATGACATCATAATGGAATTTTGCATTATGACATCATAATGGAATTTTACATTATGACATCATAATGGAGTTTTACATTATGACATCATAATGGAATTTTACATTATGACATCATAATGGAATTTTGCATTATGACATCATAATTGAATTTTGCATTATGGCATCATAATGGAATTTTGCATTATGAGATCATAATGGAATTTTGCATTATGACATCATAATGGAATTTTACATTATGACATCATAATGGGATTTTACATTATGACATCATAATGGAATTTTACATTATGACATCATAATGGAATGTTACATTATGACATCATAATGGAATTTTTCATTATGACATCATAATGGAAATTTACATTATGACATCATAATGGAATTTTGCATTATGACATCATAATGGAATTTTGCATTATGACATCATAATGGAATTTTGCATTATGACATCATAATGGAATGTTACATTATGACATCATAATGGAATTTTGCATTATGACATCATAATGGAATTTACATTATGACATCATAATGGAATTTTACATTATGACATCATAATGGAATTTTGCATTATGACATCATAATGGAATGTTACATTATGACATCATAATGGAATTTTGCTTTATGACATCATAATGGAATGTTACATTATGACATCATAATGGAATTTTGCATTATGACATCATAATGGAATGTTACATTATGCCATCATAATGGAATTTTGCATTATGACATTATAATGGAATTTTACATTATGACATCATAATGGAATGTTACATTATGACATCATAATGGAATTTTGCATTATGACATCATAATGGAATTTAAATTATGAGCTCATAATGGAATTTGGCATTATGACATCATAATGGAATGATACATTATGACATCATAATGGAATTTTGCATTTTGACATCATAATGGAATGTTACATTATGACATCATAATGGAATTTTGCATTATGACATCATAATGGAATTTTACATTATGACATCATAATGGAATTTTGCATTATGACATCATAATGGAATTTTGCATTATGACATCATAATGGAATTTTACAGTATGACATCATAATGGAATTTTGCATTATGACATCATAATGGAATTTTTAATTATGACATCATAATGGAATTTTACATTATGACATCATAATGGAATTTTGCATCATGACATCATAATGGAATTTTTCATTATGACATCATAATGGAATTTTACATTATGACATCATAATGGAGCTTTGCATTATGACATCATAATGGAATTTTGCATTATGACATCATAATGGAATGATACATTATGACATCATAATGGAATTTTTCATTATGACATCATAATGGGATTTTAGTTTATGACATCATAATGGAATTTTGCATTATGACATCATAATGGAATGTTACATTATGACGTAATAATGGCATTTTGCATTATGACATCATAATGGAATTTTGCATTAAGACATCATAATGGAATGTTACATTATGACATCATAATAAAATTTTGCATTATGACATCATAATGGAATGATACATTATGACATCATAATGGAATTTTTCATTATGACATCATAATGGGATTTTACATTATGACTAGAGATGAGCGAACGTGTCCGTTACGGACACATCCGCACCCGGACACCGGCTTTAGCGAACACTGCAGTGTTCGCGCGTAAGTGTCCGGGTGCCGCCGGGGGGCGGTGAGATGCGCGGCGGCGCGGCCGGCAGTAGCGGGGAACAGGGGGGAGCCCTCTCTCTCTCCCTCTCCCCCCCACTCCCCGCCGCACCCCCCCGCGCTGCCACGGCGGCCCCCGAACTTTTTCGCCCGAACACCGAGGTGTTCGCAAAGTTCGGTGTTCGGGCGAAAAAGGGGCGGGGCCGAACGTGTTCGCTCATCTCTAATTATGACATCATAATGGAATTTTGCATTATGACATCATAATGGAATTTTAGATTATGACATCATAATGGAATTTTACATTATGACATCATAATGGAATTTTGCATTATGACATCATAATGGAATTTTGCATTATGACATCATAATGGAATGTTACATTATGACATCATAATGGGATTTTTTATTATGACATCATAATGGAATTTTGCATTATGACATCATAATGGAATTTTGCATTATGACATCATAATGGAATTTTGCATTATGACATCATAATGGAATTTTGCATTATGACATCATAATGGAATGTTACATTATGACGTCATAATGGCATTTTGCATTATGACATCATAATGGAATTTTGCATTATGACATCATAATGGAATGTTACATTATGATGTCATAATGGAATTTTGCATTATGACATCATAATGGAATTTTACATTATGACATCATAATGGAATTTTGCATTATGACATCATAATGGAATTTTGCATTATGACATCATAATGGAATTTTACATTATGACATCATAATGGAATTTTGCATTATGACATCATAATGGAATTTTGCATTATGACATCATAATGGAATGTTACATTATGACATCATAATGGAATTTTGCATTACGACATCATAATGGAATGTTACATTATGACATCATAATAGAATTTTGCATTATGACATCATAATGGAATGTTACATTATGACATCATAATGGCATTTTGCATTATGACATCATAATGGAATTTTGCATTATGACATCATAATGGAATGTTACATTATGACATCATAATGGAATTTTGCATGATGACATCATAATGGAATTTTGCATTATGACATCATAATGGAATGTTACATTATGACATCATAATGGAATTTTGCATTATGACATCATAATGGAATGTTACATTATGACATCATAATAGAATTTTGCATTATGACATCATAATGGAATTTACATTATGACATCACAATGGAATGTTACATTATGACATCATAATGGAATTTTGCATTATGACATCATAATGGAATGTTACATTATGACATCATAATGGAATTTTGCATTATGACATCATAATGGAATGTTACATTATGACATCATAATGGAATTTTGCATTATGACATCATAATGGAATGTTACATTATGACATCATAATGGAATTTTGCATTATGACATCATAATGGAATGTTACATTATGACATCATAATGGAATTTTGCATTATGACATCATAATGGAATTTTGCATTGTGACATCATAATGGAATGTTACATTATGACATCATAATGGAATTTTACATTATGACATCATAATGGTATTTTACATTATGACATCATAATGGAATTTTGCATGATGACATCATAATGGAATTTTACATTATGACATCATAATGGAATTTTTCATTATGACATCATAATGGAATTTTGCATTATGACATCATAATGGAATTTTGCATTATGACATCATAATGGAATTTTGCATTATGACATCATAATGGAATGTTACATTATGACATCATAATGGAATTTTACATTATGACATCATAATGGAATTTTGCATTATGACATCATAATGGAATGTTACATTATGACATCATAATGGAATTTTGAATTATGACATCATAATGGAATGTTACATTATGACATCATAATGGAATTTTGCATTATGACATCATAATGGAATGTTACATTATGACATCATAATGGAATTTTGCATTATGACATTATAATGGAATTTTACATTATGACATCATAATGGAATGTTACATTATGACATCATAATGGAATTTTGCATTATGACATCATAATGGAATTTAAATTATGAGCTCATAATGGAATTTGGCATTATGACATCATAATGGAATGTTACATTATGACATCATAATGGAATTTTGCATTTTGACATCATAATGGAATGTTACATTATGACATCATAATGGAATTTTGCATTATGACATCATAATGGAATTTTTCATTATGACATCATAATGGAATTTTACATTATGACATCATAATGGAATTTTGCATTATGACATCATAATGGAATTTTGCATTATGACATCATAATGGAATTTTGCATTATGACATCATAATGGGATTTAAATTATGAGCTCATAATGGAATTTGGCATTATGACATCATAATGGAATGTTACATTATGACATCATAATGGAATTTTGCATTTTGACATCATAATGGAATGTTACATTATGACATCATAATGGGATTTTGCATTATGACATCATAATGGAATTTTACATTATGACATCATAATGGAATTTTGCATTATGCCATCATAATGGAATTTTGCATTATGACATCATAATGGAATTTTACATTATGACATCATAATGGAATTTTACATTATGACATCATAATGGAATTTTGCATTATGACATCATAATGGAATTTTACATTATGACATCATAATGGAGTTTTACATTATGACATCATAATGGAATTTTACATTATGACATCATAATGGAATTTTGCATTATGACATCATAATTGAATTTTGCATTATGGCATCATAATGGAATTTTGCATTATGAGATCATAATGGAATTTTGCATTATGACATCATAATGGAATTTTACATTATGACATCATAATGGGATTTTACATTATGACATCATAATGGAATTTTACATTATGACATCATAATGGAATGTTACATTATGACATCATAATGGAATTTTTCATTATGACATCATAATGGAAATTTACATTATGACATCATAATGGAATTTTGCATTATGACATCATAATGGAATTTTGCATTATGACATCATAATGGAATTTTGCATTATGACATCATAATGGAATGTTACATTATGACATCATAATGGAATTTTGCATTATGACATCATAATGGAATTTACATTATGACATCATAATGGAATTTTACATTATGACATCATAATGGAATTTTGCATTATGACATCATAATGGAATGTTACATTATGACATCATAATGGAATTTTGCTTTATGACATCATAATGGAATGTTACATTATGACATCATAATGGAATTTTGCATTATGACATCATAATGGAATGTTACATTATGACATCATAATGGAATTTTGCATTATGACATTATAATGGAATTTTACATTATGACATCATAATGGAATGTTACATTATGACATCATAATGGAATTTTGCATTATGACATCATAATGGAATTTAAATTATGAGCTCATAATGGAATTTGGCATTATGACATCATAATGGAATTTTGCATTATGACATCATAATGGAATTTTGCATTTTGACATCATAATGGAATGTTACATTATGACATCATAATGGAATTTTGCATTATGACATCATAATGGAATTTTACATTATGACATCATAATGGAATTTTACATTATGACATCATAATGGAATTTTGCATTATGACATCATAATGGAATGTTACATTATGACATCATAATGGAATTTTGCATTATGACATCATAATGGGATTTTGCATTATGACATCATAATGGAATTTTGCATTATGACATCATAATGGAATGTTACATTATGACATCATAATGGAATTTTGCATTATGACATCATAATGGAATTTACATTATGACATCATAATGGAATTTTACATTATGACATCATAATGGAATTTTGCATTATGACATCATAATGGAATGTTACATTATGACATCATAATGGAATTTTGCTTTATGACATCATAATGGAATGTTACATTATGACATCATAATGGAATTTTGCATTATGACATCATAATGGAATGTTACATTATGACATCATAATGGAATTTTGCATTATGACATTATAATGTAATTTTACATTATGACATCATAATGGAATGTTACATTATGACATCATAATGGAATTTTGCATTATGACATCATAATGGAATTTAAATTATGAGCTCATAATGGAATTTGGCATTATGACATCATAATGGAATTTTGCATTATGACATCATAATGGAATTTTGCATTTTGACATCATAAAGGAATGTTACATTATGACATCATAATGGAATTTTGCATTATGACATCATAATGGAATTTTACATTATGACATCATAATGGAATTTTACATTATGACATCATAATGGAATTTTGCATTATGACATCATAATGGAATGTTACATTATGACATCATAATGGAATTTTGCATTATGACATCATAATGGGATTTTGCATTATGACATCATAATGGAATTTTGCATTATGACATCATAATGGAATGTTACATTATGACATCATAATGGAATTTTGCATTATGACATCATAATGGAATTTAAATTATGAGCTCATAATGGAATTTGGCATTATGACATCATAATGGAATGTTACATTATGACATCATAATGGAATTTTGCATTTTGACATCATAATGGAATGTTACATTATGACATCATAATGGAATTTTGCATTATGACATCATAATGGAATTTTACATTATGACATCATAATGGAATTTTACATTATGACATCATAATGGAATTTTGCATTATGACATCATAATGGAATTTTACATTATGACATCATAATGGGATTTTACATTATGACATCATAATGGAATGTTACATTATGACATCATAATGGAATTTTTCATTATGACATCATAATGGAATTTTACATTATGACATCATAATGGAATTTTGCATTATGACATCATAATGGAATTTTACATTATGACATCATAATGGGATTTTACATTATGACATCATAATGGAATTTTGCATTATGACATCATAATGGAATTTTACATTATGACATCATAATGGGATTTTACATTATGACATCATAATGGAATTTTACATTATGACATCATAATGGAATGTTACATTATGACATCATAATGGAATTTTTCATTATGACATCATAATGGAATTTTACATTATGACATCATAATGGAATTTTTCATTATGACATCATAATGGAATTTTGCATTATGACATCATAATGGAATTTTGCATTATGACATCATAATGGAATGTTACATTATGACATCATAATAGAATTTTGCATTATGACATCATAATGGAATTTACATTATAACATCATAATGGAATTTTACATTATGACATCATAATGGAATTTAAATTATGAGTTCATAATGGAATTTTACATTATGACATCATAAAGGAATTTAAATTATGAGCTCATAATGGAATTTGGCATTATGACATCATAATGGAATTTTGCATTATGACATCATAATGGAATTTTGCATTATGACATCATAATGGAATTTTGCATTATGACATCATAATGGAATGTTACATTATGACATCATAATGGAATTTTGCATTATGACATCATAATGGAATGTTACATTATGACATCATAATGGAATTTTGCATTATGACATCATAATGGAATGTTACATTATGACATCATAATAGAATTTTGCATTATGACATCATAATGGAATTTTACATTATGACATCATAATGGAATTTTACATTATGACATCATAATGGAATTTTGCATTATGACATCATAATGGAATTTTACATTATGACATCATAATGGAGTTTTACATTATGACATCATAATGGAATTTTACATTATGACATCATAATGGAATTTTGCATTATGACATCATAATGGAATTTTGCATTATGAAATCATAATGGAATTTTGCATTATGAGATCATAATGGAATTTTGCATTATGACATCATAATGCAATTTTACATTATGACATCATAATGGGATTTTACATTATGACATCATAATGGAATTTTACATTATGACATCATAATGGAATGTTACATTATGACATCATAATGGAATTTTTTCATTATGACATCATAATGGAATTTTACATTATGACATCATAATGGAATTTTTCATTATGACATCATAATGGAATTTTGCATTATGACATCATAATGGAATTTTGCATTATGACATAATGGAATGTTACATTATGACATCATAATAGAATTTTGCATTATGACATCATAATGGAATTTACATTATGACATCATAATGGAATTTTACATTATGACATCATAATGGAATTTAAATTATGAGCTCATAATGGAATTTTACATTATGACATCATAATGGAATTTAAATTATGAGCTCATAATGGAATGTTACATTATGACATCATAATGGAATTTTGCATTTTGACATCATAATGGAATGTTACATTATGACATCATAATGGAATTTTGCATTATGACATCATAATGGAATTTTACATTATGACATCATAATGGAATTTTGCATTATGCCATCATAATGGAATTTTGCATTATGACATCATAATGAAATTTTACATTATGACATCATAATGGAATTTTAAATTATGACATCATAATGGAATTTTGAATTATGACTTCATAATGGAATGTTACATTATGACATCATAATGGAATTTTGCATTATGACATCATAATGAAATGTTACATTATGAAATCATAATAGAATTTTGCATTATGACATCATAATGGAATTTTACATTATGACATCATAATGGAATTTTACATTATGACATCATAATGGAATTTTGCATTATGACATCATAATGGAATTTTACATTATGACATCATAATGGAGTTTTACATTATGACATCATAATGGAATTTTGCATTATGACATCATAATGGAATTTTGCATTATGAGATCATAATGGAATTTTGCATTATGACATCATAATGGAATTTTACATTATGACATCATAATGGGATTTTACATTATGACATCATAATGGAATTTTACATTATGACATCATAATGGAATTTTACATTATGACATCATAATGGAATTTTACATTATGACATCATAATGGAATTTTACATTATGACATCATAATGGAATTTTGCATTATGACATCATAATGGAATTTTGCATTATGACATCATAATGGAATGTTACATTATGACATCATAATGGAATTTTGCATTATGACATCATAATGGAATTTAAATTATGAGCTCATAATGGAATTTGGCATTATGACATCATAATGGAATGTTACATTATGACATCATAATGGAATTTTGCATTTTGACATCATAATGGAATGTTACATTATGACATCATAATGGAATTTTGCATTATGACATCATAATGGAATTTTTCATTATGACATCATAATGGAATTTTACATTATGACATCATAATGGAATTTTGCATTATGACATCATAATGGAATTTAAATTATGAGCTCATAATGGAATTTGGCATTATGACATCATAATGGAATTTTGCATTATGACATCATAATGGAATTTTGCATTTTGACATCATAAAGGAATGTTACATTATGACATCATAATGGAATTTTGCATTATGACATCATAATGGAATTTTACATTATGACATCATAATGGAATTTTACATTATGACATCATAATGGAATTTTGCATTATGACATCATAATGGAATGTTACATTATGACATCATAATGGAATTTTGCATTATGACATCATAATGGGATTTTGCATTATGACATCATAATGGAATTTTGCATTATGACATCATAATGGAATGTTACATTATGACATCATAATGGAATTTTGCATTATGACATCATAATGGAATTTAAATTATGAGCTCATAATGGAATTTGGCATTATGACATCATAATGGAATGTTACATTATGACATCATAATGGAATTTTGCATTTTGACATCATAATGGAATGTTACATTATGACATCATAATGGAATTTTGCATTATGACATCATAATGGAATTTTACATTATGACATCATAATGGAATTTTACATTATGACATCATAATGGAATTTTGCATTATGACATCATAATGGAATTTTACATTATGACATCATAATGGGATTTTACATTATGACATCATAATGGAATGTTACATTATGACATCATAATGGAATTTTTCATTATGACATCATAATGGAATTTTACATTATGACATCATAATGGAATTTTGCATTATGACATCATAATGGAATTTTACATTATGACATCATAATGGGATTTTACATTATGACATCATAATGGAATTTTGCATTATGACATCATAATGGAATTTTACATTATGACATCATAATGGGATTTTACATTATGACATCATAATGGAATTTTACATTATGACATCATAATGGAATGTTACATTATGACATCATAATGGAATTTTTCATTATGACATCATAATGGAATTTTACATTATGACATCATAATGGAATTTTTCATTATGACATCATAATGGAATTTTGCATTATGACATCATAATGGAATTTTGCATTATGACATCATAATGGAATGTTACATTATGACATCATAATAGAATTTTGCATTATGACATCATAATGGAATTTACATTATGACATCATAATGGAATTTTACATTATGACATCATAATGGAATTTAAATTATGAGTTCATAATGGAATTTTACATTATGACATCATAAAGGAATTTAAATTATGAGCTCATAATGGAATTTGGCATTATGACATCATAATGGAATTTTGCATTATGACATCATAATGGAATTTTGCATTATGACATCATAATGGAATTTTGCATTATGACATCATAATGGAATGTTACATTATGACATCATAATGGAATTTTGCATTATGACATCATAATGGAATGTTACATTATGACATCATAATGGAATTTTGCATTATGACATCATAATGGAATGTTACATTATGACATCATAATAGAATTTTGCATTATGACATCATAATGGAATTTTACATTATGACATCATAATGGAATTTTACATTATGACATCATAATGGAATTTTGCATTATGACATCATAATGGAATTTTACATTATGACATCATAATGGAGTTTTACATTATGACATCATAATGGAATTTTACATTATGACATCATAATGGAATTTTGCATTATGACATCATAATGGAATTTTGCATTATGAGATCATAATGGAATTTTGCATTATGACATCATAATGCAATTTTACATTATGACATCATAATGGGATTTTACATTATGACATCATAATGGAATTTTACATCATGACATCATAATGGAATGTTACATTATGACATCATAATGGAATTTTTCATTATGACATCATAATGGAATTTTACATTATGACATCATAATGGAATTTTTCATTATGACATCATAATGGAATTTTGCATTATGACATCATAATGGAATTTTGCATTATGACATAATGGAATGTTACATTATGACATCATAATAGAATTTTGCATTATGACATCATAATGGAATTTACATTATGACATCATAATGGAATTTTACATTATGACATCATAATGGAATTTAAATTATGAGCTCATAATGGAATTTTACATTATGACATCATAATGGAATTTAAATTATGAGCTCATAATGGAATGTTACATTATGACATCATAATGGAATTTTGCATTTTGACATCATAATGGAATGTTACATTATGACATCATAATGGCATTTTGCATTATGACATCATAATGGAATTTTGCATTATGACATCATAATGGAATGTTACATTATGACATCATAATGGAATTTTGCATGATGACATCATAATGGAATTTTGCATTATGACATCATAATGGAATGTTACATTATGACATCATAATGGGATTTTGCATTATGACATCATAATGGAATTTTGCATTATGACATCATAATGGAATTTTGCATTATGCCATCATAATGGGATTTAAATTATGAGCTCATAATGGAATGTTACATTATGACATCATAATGGAATTTTGCATTTTGACATCATAATGGAATGTTACATTATGACATCATAATGGAATTTTGCATTATGACATCATAATGGAATTTTGCATTTTGACATCATAATGGAATGTTACATTATGACATCATAATGGGATTTTGCATTATGACATCATAATGGAATTTTACATTATGACATCATAATGGAATTTTGCATTATGCCATCATAATGGAATTTTGCATTATGACATCATAATGGAATTTTACATTATGACATCATAATGGAATTTTACATTATGACATCATAATGGAATTTTGCATTATGACATCATAATGGAATTTTACATTATGACATCATAATGGAGTTTTACATTATGACATCATAATGGAATTTTACATTATGACATCATAATGGAATTTTGCATTATGACATCATAATTGAATTTTGCATTATGGCATCATAATGGAATTTTGCATTATGAGATCATAATGGAATTTTGCATTATGACATCATAATGGAATTTTACATTATGACATCATAATGGAATTTTGCATTATGACATCATAATGGAATGTTACATTATGACATCATAATGGAATTTTGAATTATGACATCATAATGGAATGTTACATTATGACATCATAATGGAATTTTGCATTATGACATCATAATGGAATGTTACATTATGACATCATAATGGAATTTTGCATTATGACATTATAATGGAATTTTACATTATGACATCATAATGGAATGTTACATTATGACATCATAATGGA
This sequence comes from Eleutherodactylus coqui, assembly GCF_035609145.1. Taxonomy (NCBI): domain Eukaryota; kingdom Metazoa; phylum Chordata; class Amphibia; order Anura; family Eleutherodactylidae; genus Eleutherodactylus; species Eleutherodactylus coqui. Next base: position 202,466,299 of record NC_089844.1, read on the forward strand.
ATTTTGCATTATGACATCATAATGGAATTTAAATTATGAGCTCATAATGGAATTTGGCATTATGACATCATAATGGAATGTTACATTATGACATCATAATGGAATTTTGCATTTTGACATCATAATGGAATGTTACATTATGACATCATAATGGAATTTTGCATTATGACATCATAATGGAATTTTTCATTATGACATCATAATGGAATTTTACATTATGACATCATAATGGAATTTTGCATTATGACATCATAATGGAATTTTGCATTATGACATCATAATGGAATTTTGCATTATGCCATCATAATGGGATTTAAATTATGAGCTCATAATGGAATTTGGCATTATGACATCATAATGGAATGTTACATTATGACATCATAATGGAATTTTGCATTTTGACATCATAATGGAATGTTACATTATGACATCATAATGGGATTTTGCATTATGACATCATAATGGAATTTTACATTATGACATCATAATGGAATTTTGCATTATGCCATCATAATGGAATTTTGCATTATGACATCATAATGGAATGTTACATTATGACATCATAATGGAATTTTGAATTATGACATCATAATGGAATGTTACATTATGACATCATAATGGAATTTTGCATTATGACATCATAATGGAATGTTACATTATGACATCATAATGGAATTTTGCATTATGACATTATAATGGAATTTTACATTATGACATCATAATGGAATGTTACATTATGACATCATAATGGAATTTTGCATTATGACATCATAATGGAATTTAAATTATGAGCTCATAATGGAATTTGGCATTATGACATCATAATGGAATGTTACATTATGACATCATAATGGAATTTTGCATTTTGACATCATAATGGAATGTTACATTATGACATCATAATGGAATTTTGCATTATGACATCATAATGGAATTTTTCATTATGACATCATAATGGAATTTTACATTATGACATCATAATGGAATTTTGCATTATGACATCATAATGGAATTTTGCATTATGACATCATAATGGAATTTTGCATTATGCCATCATAATGGGATTTAAATTATGAGCTCATAATGGAATTTGGCATTATGACATCATAATGGAATGTTACATTATGACATCATAATGGAATTTTGCATTTTGACATCATAATGGAATGTTACATTATGACATCATAATGGGATTTTGCATTATGACATCATAATGGAATTTTACATTATGACATCATAATGGAATTTTGCATTATGCCATCATAATGGAATTTTGCATTATGACATCATAATGGAATTTTACATTATGACATCATAATGGAATTTTACATTATGACATCATAATGGAATTTTGCATTATGACATCATAATGGAATTTTACATTATGACATCATAATGGAGTTTTACATTATGACATCATAATGGAATTTTACATTATGACATCATAATGGAATTTTGCATTATGACATCATAATTGAATTTTGCATTATGGCATCATAATGGAATTTTGCATTATGAGATCATAATGGAATTTTGCATTATGACATCATAATGGAATTTTACATTATGACATCATAATGGGATTTTACATTATGACATCATAATGGAATTTTACATTATGACATCATAATGGAATGTTACATTATGACATCATAATGGAATTTTTCATTATGACATCATAATGGAAATTTACATTATGACATCATAATGGAATTTTGCATTATGACATCATAATGGAATTTTGCATTATGACATCATAATGGAATTTTGCATTATGACATCATAATGGAATGTTACATTATGACATCATAATGGAATTTTGCATTATGACATCATAATGGAATGTTACATTATGACATCATAATGGAATTTTGCATTATGACATCATAATGGAATGTTACATTATGACATCATAATAGAATTTTGCATTATGACATCATAATGGAATTTTACATTATGACATCATAATGGAATTTTACATTATGACATCATAATGGAATTTTGCATTATGACATCATAATGGAATTTTACATTATGACATCATAATGGAGTTTTACATTATGACATCATAATGGAATTTTACATTATGACATCATAATGGAATTTTGCATTATGACATCATAATGGAATTTTGCATTATGAAATCATAATGGAATTTTGCATTATGAGATCATAATGGAATTTTGCATTATGACATCATAATGCAATTTTACATTATGACATCATAATGGGATTTTACATTATGACATCATAATGGAATTTTACATTATGACATCATAATGGAATGTTACATTATGACATCATAATGGAATTTTTTCATTATGACATCATAATGGAATTTTACATTATGACATCATAATGGAATTTTTCATTATGACATCATAATGGAATTTTGCATTATGACATCATAATGGAATTTTGCATTATGACATAATGGAATGTTACATTATGACATCATAATAGAATTTTGCATTATGACATCATAATGGAATTTACATTATGACATCATAATGGAATTTTACATTATGACATCATAATGGAATTTAAATTATGAGCTCATAATGGAATTTTACATTATGACATCATAATGGAATTTAAATTATGAGCTCATAATGGAATGTTACATTATGACATCATAATGGAATTTTGCATTTTGACATCATAATGGAATGTTACATTATGACATCATAATGGAATTTTGCATTATGACATCATAATGGAATTTTGCATTTTGACATCATAATGGAATGTTACATTATGACATCATAATGGGATTTTGCATTATGACATCATAATGGAATTTTACATTATGACATCATAATGGAATTTTGCATTATGCCATCATAATGGAATTTTGCATTATGACATCATAATGGAATTTTACATTATGACATCATAATGGAATTTTACATTATGACATCATAATGGAATTTTGCATTATGACATCATAATGGAATTTTACATTATGACATCATAATGGAGTTTTACATTATGACATCATAATGGAATTTTACATTATGACATCATAATGGAATTTTGCATTATGACATCATAATTGAATTTTGCATTATGGCATCATAATGGAATTTTGCATTATGAGATCATAATGGAATTTTGCATTATGACATCATAATGGAATTTTACATTATGACATCATAATGGAATTTTGCATTATGACATCATAATGGAATGTTACATTATGACATCATAATGGAATTTTGAATTATGACATCATAATGGAATGTTACATTATGACATCATAATGGAATTTTGCATTATGACATCATAATGGAATGTTACATTATGACATCATAATGGAATTTTGCATTATGACATTATAATGGAATTTTACATTATGACATCATAATGAAATGTTACATTATGACATCATAATGGAATTTTGCATTATGACATCATAATGGAATTTAAATTATGAGCTCATAATGGAATTTGGCATTATGACATCATAATGGAATGTTACATTATGACATCATAATGGAATTTTGCATTTTGACATCATAATGGAATGTTACATTATGACATCATAATGGAATTTTGCATTATGACATCATAATGGAATTTTTCATTATGACATCATAATGGAATTTTACATTATGACATCATAATGGAATTTTGCATTATGACATCATAATGGAATTTTGCATTATGACATCATAATGGAATTTTGCATTATGCCATCATAATGGGATTTAAATTATGAGCTCATAATGGAATTTGGCATTATGACATCATAATGGAATGTTACATTATGACATCATAATGGAATTTTGCATTTTGACATCATAATGGAATGTTACATTATGACATCATAATGGGATTTTGCATTATGACATCATAATGGAATTTTACATTATGACATCATAATGGAATTTTGCATTATGCCATCATAATGGAATTTTGCATTATGACATCATAATGGAATTTTACATTATGACATCATAATGGAATTTTACATTATGACATCATAATGGAATTTTGCATTATGACATCATAATGGAATTTTACATTATGACATCATAATGGAGTTTTACATTATGACATCATAATGGAATTTTACATTATGACATCATAATGGAATTTTGCATTATGACATCATAATTGAATTTTGCATTATGGCATCATAATGGAATTTTGCATTATGAGATCATAATGGAATTTTGCATTATGACATCATAATGGAATTTTACATTATGACATCATAATGGGATTTTACATTATGACATCATAATGGAATTTTACATTATGACATCATAATGGAATGTTACATTATGACATCATAATGGAATTTTTCATTATGACATCATAATGGAAATTTACATTATGACATCATAATGGAATTTTGCATTATGACATCATAATGGAATTTTGCATTATGACATCATAATGGAATTTTGCATTATGACATCATAATGGAATGTTACATTATGACATCATAATGGAATTTTGCATTATGACATCATAATGGAATGTTACATTATGACATCATAATGGAATTTTGCATTATGACATCATAATGGAATGTTACATTATGACATCATAATAGAATTTTGCATTATGACATCATAATGGAATTTTACATTATGACATCATAATGGAATTTTACATTATGACATCATAATGGAATTTTGCATTATGACATCATAATGGAATTTTACATTATGACATCATAATGGAGTTTTACATTATGACATCATAATGGAATTTTACATTATGACATCATAATGGAATTTTGCATTATGACATCATAATGGAATTTTGCATTATGAAATCATAATGGAATTTTGCATTATGAGATCATAATGGAATTTTGCATTATGACATCATAATGCAATTTTACATTATGACATCATAATGGGATTTTACATTATGACATCATAATGGAATTTTACATTATGACATCATAATGGAATGTTACATTATGACATCATAATTTAATTTTTTCATTATGACATCATAATGGAATTTTACATTATGACATCATAATGGAATTTTTCATTATGACATCATAATGGAATTTTGCATTATGACATCATAATGGAATTTTGCATTATGACATAATGGAATGTTACATTATGACATCATAATAGAATTTTGCATTATGACATCATAATGGAATTTACATTATGACATCATAATGGAATTTTACATTATGACATCATAATGGAATTTAAATTATGAGCTCATAATGGAATTTTACATTATGACATCATAATGGAATTTAAATTATGAGCTCATAATGGAATGTTACATTATGACATCATAATGGAATTTTGCATTTTGACATCATAATGGAATGTTACATTATGACATCATAATGGAATTTTGCATTATGACATCATAATGGAATTTTACATTATGACATCATAATGGAATTTTGCATTATGCCATCATAATGGAATTTTGCATTATGACATCATAATGAAATTTTACATTATGACATCATAATGGAATTTTAAATTATGACATCATAATGGAATTTTGAATTATGACTTCATAATGGAATGTTACATTATGACATCATAATGGAATTTTGCATTATGACATCATAATGAAATGTTACATTATGAAATCATAATAGAATTTTGCATTATGACATCATAATGGAATTTTACATTATGACATCATAATGGAATTTTACATTATGACATCATAATGGAATTTTGCATTATGACATCATAATGGAATTTTACATTATGACATCATAATGGAGTTTTACATTATGACATCATAATGGAATTTTGCATTATGACATCATAATGGAATTTTGCATTATGAGATCATAATGGAATTTTGCATTATGACATCATAATGGAATTTTACATTATGACATCATAATGGGATTTTACATTATGACATCATAATGGAATTTTACATTATGACATCATAATGGAATTTTACATTATGACATCATAATGGAATTTTACATTATGACATCATAATGGAATTTTACATTATGACATCATAATGGAATTTTGCATTATGACATCATAATGGAATTTTGCATTATGACATCATAATGGAATGTTACATTATGACATCATAATGGAATTTTGCATTATGACATCATAATGGAATTTAAATTATGAGCTCATAATGGAATTTGGCATTATGACATCATAATGGAATGTTACATTATGACATCATAATGGAATTTTGCATTTTGACATCATAATGGAATGTTACATTATGACATCATAATGGAATTTTGCATTATGACATCATAATGGAATTTTTCATTATGACATCATAATGGAATTTTACATTATGACATCATAATGGAATTTTGCATTATGACATCATAATGGAATTTAAATTATGAGCTCATAATGGAATTTGGCATTATGACATCATAATGGAATTTTGCATTATGACATCATAATGGAATTTTGCATTTTGACATCATAAAGGAATGTTACATTATGACATCATAATGGAATTTTGCATTATGACATCATAATGGAATTTTACATTATGACATCATAATGGAATTTTACATTATGACATCATAATGGAATTTTGCATTATGACATCATAATGGAATGTTACATTATGACATCATAATGGAATTTTGCATTATGACATCATAATGGGATTTTGCATTATGACATCATAATGGAATTTTGCATTATGACATCATAATGGAATGTTACATTATGACATCATAATGGAATTTTGCATTATGACATCATAATGGAATTTAAATTATGAGCTCATAATGGAATTTGGCATTATGACATCATAATGGAATGTTACATTATGACATCATAATGGAATTTTGCATTTTGACATCATAATGGAATGTTACATTATGACATCATAATGGAATTTTGCATTATGACATCATAATGGAATTTTACATTATGACATCATAATGGAATTTTACATTATGACATCATAATGGAATTTTGCATTATGACATCATAATGGAATTTTACATTATGACATCATAATGGGATTTTACATTATGACATCATAATGGAATGTTACATTATGACATCATAATGGAATTTTGCATTATGACATCATAATGGAATTTTACATTATGACATCATAATGGAATTTTGCATTATGACATCATAATGGAATTTTACATTATGACATCATAATGGGATTTTACATTATGACATCATAATGGAATTTTGCATTATGACATCATAATGGAATTTTACATTATGACATCATAATGGGATTTTACATTATGACATCATAATGGAATTTTACATTATGACATCATAATGGAATGTTACATTATGACATCATAATGGAATTTTTCATTATGACATCATAATGGAATTTTACATTATGACATCATAATGGAATTTTTCATTATGACATCATAATGGAATTTTGCATTATGACATCATAATGGAATTTTGCATTATGACATCATAATGGAATGTTACATTATGACATCATAATAGAATTTTGCATTATGACATCATAATGGAATTTACATTATGACATCATAATGGAATTTTACATTATGACATCATAATGGAATTTAAATTATGAGTTCATAATGGAATTTTACATTATGACATCATAAAGGAATTTAAATTATGAGCTCATAATGGAATTTGGCATTATGACATCATAATGGAATTTTGCATTATGACATCATAATGGAATTTTGCATTATGACATCATAATGGAATTTTGCATTATGACATCATAATGGAATGTTACATTATGACATCATAATGGAATTTTGCATTATGACATCATAATGGAATGTTACATTATGACATCATAATGGAATTTTGCATTATGACATCATAATGGAATGTTACATTATGACATCATAATAGAATTTTGCATTATGACATCATAATGGAATTTTACATTATGACATCATAATGGAATTTTACATTATGACATCATAATGGAATTTTGCATTATGACATCATAATGGAATTTTACATTATGACATCATAATGGAGTTTTACATTATGACATCATAATGGAATTTTACATTATGACATCATAATGGAATTTTGCATTATGACATCATAATGGAATTTTGCATTATGAGATCATAATGGAATTTTGCATTATGACATCATAATGCAATTTTACATTATGACATCATAATGGGATTTTACATTATGACATCATAATGGAATTTTACATCATGACATCATAATGGAATGTTACATTATGACATCATAATGGAATTTTTCATTATGACATCATAATGGAATTTTACATTATGACATCATCATGGAATTTTTCATTATGACATCATAATGGAATTTTGCATTATGACATCATAATGGAATTTTGCATTATGACATAATGGAATGTTACATTATGACATCATAATAGAATTTTGCATTATGACATCATAATGGAATTTACATTATGACATCATAATGGAATTTTACATTATGACATCATAATGGAATTTAAATTATGAGCTCATAATGGAATTTTACATTATGACATCATAATGGAATTTAAATTATGAGCTCATAATGGAATGTTACATTATGACATCATAATGGAATTTTGCATTTTGACATCATAATGGAATGTTACATTATGACATCATAATGGCATTTTGCATTATGACATCATAATGGAATTTTGCATTATGACATCATAATGGAATGTTACATTATGACATCATAATGGAATTTTGCATGATGACATCATAATGGAATTTTGCATTATGACATCATAATGGAATGTTACATTATGACATCATAATGGAATTTTGCATTATGACATCATAATGGAATGTTACATTATGACATCATAATAGAATTTTGCATTATGACATCATAATGGAATTTACATTATGACATCATAATGGAATGTTACATTATGACATCATAATGGAATTTTGCATTATGACATCATAATGGAATGTTACATTATGACATCATAATGGAATTTTGCATTATGACATCATAATGGAATGTTACATTATGACATCATAATGGAATTTTGCATTATGACATCATAATGGAATGTTACATTATGACATCATAATGGAATTTTGCATTATGACATCATAATGGAATGTTACATTATGACATCATAATGGAATTTTGCATTATGACATCATAATGGAATTTTGCATTGTGACATCATAATGGAATGTTACATTATGACATCATAATGGAATTTTACATTATGACATCATAATGGTATTTTACATTATGACATCATAATGGAATTTTGCATGATGACATCATAATGGAATTTTACATTATGACATCATAATGGAATTTTTCATTATGACATCATAATGGAATTTTGCATTATGACATCATAATGGAATTTTGCATTATGACATCATAATGGAATTTTGCATTATGACATCATAATGGAATGTTACATTATGACATCATAATGGAATTTTACATTATGACATCATAATGGAATTTTGCATTATGACATCATAATGGAATGTTACATTATGACATCATAATGGAATTTTGAATTATGACATCATAATGGAATGTTACATTATGACATCATAATGGAATTTTGCATTATGACATCATAATGGAATGTTACATTATGACATCATAATGGAATTTTGCATTATGACATTATAATGGAATTTTACATTATGACATCATAATGGAATGTTACATTATGACATCATAATGGAATTTTGCATTATGACATCATAATGGAATTTAAATTATGAGCTCATAATGGAATTTGGCATTATGACATCATAATGGAATGTTACATTATGACATCATAATGGAATTTTGCATTTTGACATCATAATGGAATGTTACATTATGACATCATAATGGAATTTTGCATTATGACATCATAATGGAATTTTTCATTATGACATCATAATGGAATTTTACATTATGACATCATAATGGAATTTTGCATTATGACATCATAATGGAATTTTGCATTATGACATCATAATGGAATTTTGCATTATGCCATCATAATGGGATTTAAATTATGAGCTCATAATGGAATTTGGCATTATGACATCATAATGGAATGTTACATTATGACATCATAATGGAATTTTGCATTTTGACATCATAATGGAATGTTACATTATGACATCATAATGGGATTTTGCATTATGACATCATAATGGAATTTTACATTATGACATCATAATGGAATTTTGCATTATGCCATCATAATGGAATTTTGCATTATGACATCATAATGGAATTTTACATTATGACATCATAATGGAATTTTACATTATGACATCATAATGGAATTTTGCATTATGACATCATAATGGAATTTTACATTATGACATCATAATGGAGTTTTACATTATGACATCATAATGGAATTTTACATTATGACATCATAATGGAATTTTGCATTATGACATCATAATTGAATTTTGCATTATGGCATCATAATGGAATTTTGCATTATGAGATCATAATGGAATTTTGCATTATGACATCATAATGGAATTTTACATTATGACATCATAATGGGATTTTACATTATGACATCATAATGGAATTTTACATTATGACATCATAATGGAATGTTACATTATGACATCATAATGGAATTTTTCATTATGACATCATAATGGAAATTTACATTATGACATCATAATGGAATTTTGCATTATGACATCATAATGGAATTTTGCATTATGACATCATAATGGAATTTTGCATTATGACATCATAATGGAATGTTACATTATGACATCATAATGGAATTTTGCATTATGACATCATAATGGAATTTACATTATGACATCATAATGGAATTTTACATTATGACATCATAATGGAATTTTGCATTATGACATCATAATGGAATGTTACATTATGACATCATAATGGAATTTTGCTTTATGACATCATAATGGAATGTTACATTATGACATCATAATGGAATTTTGCATTATGACATCATAATGGAATGTTACATTATGACATCATAATGGAATTTTGCATTATGACATTATAATGGAATTTTACATTATGACATCATAACGGAATGTTACATTATGACATCATAATGGAATTTTGCATTATGACATCATAATGGAATTTAAATTATGAGCTCATAATGGAATTTGGCATTATGACATCATAATGGAATTTTGCATTATGACATCATAATGGAATTTTGCATTTTGACATCATAATGGAATGTTACATTATGACATCATAATGGAATTTTGCATTATGACATCATAATGGAATTTTACATTATGACATCATAATGGAATTTTACATTATGACATCATAATGGAATTTTGCATTATGACATCATAATGGAATGTTACATTATGACATCATAATGGAATTTTGCATTATGACATCATAATGGGATTTTGCATTATGACATCATAATGGAATTTTGCATTATGACATCATAATGGAATGTTACATTATGACATCATAATGGAATTTTGCATTATGACATCATAATGGAATTTACATTATGACATCATAATGGAATTTTACATTATGACATCATAATGGAATTTTGCATTATGACATCATAATGGAATGTTACATTATGACATCATAATGGAATTTTGCTTTATGACATCATAATGGAATGTTACATTATGACATCATAATGGAATTTTGCATTATGACATCATAATGGAATGTTACATTATGACATCATAATGGAATTTTGCATTATGACATTATAATGTAATTTTACATTATGACATCATAATGGAATGTTACATTATGACATCATAATGGAATTTTGCATTATGACATCATAATGGAATTTAAATTATGAGCTCATAATGGAATTTGGCATTATGACATCATAATGGAATTTTGCATTATGACATCATAATGGAATTTTGCATTTTGACATCATAAAGGAATGTTACATTATGACATCATAATGGAATTTTGCATTATGACATCATAATGGAATTTTACATTATGACATCATAATGGAATTTTACATTATGACATCATAATGGAATTTTGCATTATGACATCATAATGGAATGTTACATTATGACATCATAATGGAATTTTGCATTATGACATCATAATGGGATTTTGCATTATGACATCATAATGGAATTTTGCATTATGACATCATAATGGGATTTTGCATTATGACATCATAATGGAATTTTGCATTATGACATCATAATGGAATGTTACATTATGACATCATAATGGAATTTGGCATTATGACATCATAATGGAATGTTACATTATGACATCATAATGGAATTTTGCATTTTGACATCATAATGGAATGTTACATTATGACATCATAATGGAATTTTGCATTATGACATCATAATGGAATTTTACATTATGACATCATAATGGAATTTTGCATTATGACATCATAATGGAATTTACATTATGACATCATAATGGAATTTTGCATTATGACATCATAATGGAATGTTACATTATGACATCATAATGGAATTTTGCTTTATGACATCATAATGGAATGTTACATTATGACATCATAATGGAATTTTGCATTATGACATCATAATGGAATGTTACATTATGACATCATAATGGAATTTTGCATTATGACATTATAATGTAATTTTACATTATGACATCATAATGGAATGTTACATTATGACATCATAATGGAATTTGGCATTATGACATCATAATGGAATTTAAATTATGAGCTCATAATGGAATTTGGCATTATGACATCATAATGGAATTTTGCATTATGACATCATAATGGAATTTTGCATTTTGACATCATAAAGGAATGTTACATTATGACATCATAATGGAATTTTGCATTATGACATCATAATGGAATTTTACATTATGACATCATAATGGAATTTTACATTATGACATCATAATGGAATTTTGCATTATGACATCATAATGGAATGTTACATTATGACATCATAATGGAATTTTGCATTATGACATCATAATGGGATTTTGCATTATGACATCATAATGGAATTTTGCATTATGACATCATAATGGAATGTTACATTATGACATCATAATGGAATTTTGCATTATGACATCATAATGGAATTTAAATTATGAGCTCATAATGGAATTTGGCATTATGACATCATAATGGAATGTTACATTATGACATCATAATGGAATTTTGCATTTTGACATCATAATGGAATGTTACATTATGACATCATAATGGAATTTTGCATTATGACATCATAATGGAATTTTACATTATGACATCATAATGGAATTTTGCATTATGACATCATAATGGAATTTACATTATGACATCATAATGGAATTTACATTATGACATCATAATGGAATTTTACATTATGACATCATAATGGAATTTTGCATTATGACATCATAATGGAATGTTACATTATGACATCATAATGGAATTTTGCTTTATGCCATCATAATGGAATGTTACATTATGACATCATAATGGAATTTTGCATTATGACATCATAATGGAATGTTACATTATGACATCATAATGGAATTTTGCATTATGACATTATAATGTAATTTTACATTATGACATCATAATGGAATGTTACATTATGACATCATAATGGAATTTTGCATTATGACATCATAATGGAATTTAAATTATGAGCTCATAATGGAATTTGGCATTATGACATCATAATGGAATTTTGCATTATGACATCATAATGGAATTTTGCATTTTGACATCATAAAGGAATGTTACATTATGACATCATAATGGAATTTTGCATTATGACATCATAATGGAATTTTACATTATGACATCATAATGGAATTTTACATTATGACATCATAATGGAATTTTGCATTATGACATCATAATGGAATGTTACATTATGACATCATAATGGAATTTTGCATTATGACATCATAATGGGATTTTGCATTATGACATCATAATGGAATTTTGCATTATGACATCATAATGGAATGTTACATTATGACATCATAATGGAATTTTGCATTATGACATCATAATGGAATTTAAATTATGAGCTCATAATGGAATTTGGCATTATGACATCATAATGGAATGTTACATTATGACATCATAATGGAATTTTGCATTTTGACATCATAATGGAATGTTACATTATGACATCATAATGGAATTTTGCATTATGACATCATAATGGAATTTTACATTATGACATCATAATGGAATTTTACATTATGACATCATAATGGAATTTTGCATTATGACATCATAATGGAATTTTACATTATGACATCATAATGGGATTTTACATTATGACATCATAATGGAATGTTACATTATGACATCATAATGGAATTTTTCATTATGACATCATAATGGAATTTTACATTATGACATCATAATGGAATTTTGCATTATGACATCATAATGGAATTTTACATTATGACATCATAATGGGATTTTACATTATGACATCATAATGGAATTTTGCATTATGACATCATAATGGAATTTTACATTATGACATCATAATGGGATTTTACATTATGACATCATAATGGAATTTTACATTATGACATCATAATGGAATGTTACATTATGACATCATAATGGAATTTTTCATTATGACATCATAATGGAATTTTACATTATGACATCATAATGGAATTTTTCATTATGACATCATAATGGAATTTTGCATTATGACATCATAATGGAATTTTGCATTATGACATCATAATGGAATGTTACATTATGACATCATAATAGAATTTTGCATTATGACATCATAATGGAATTTACATTATGACATCATAATGGAATTTTACATTATGACATCATAATGGAATTTAAATTATGAGTTCATAATGGAATTTTACATTATGACATCATAAAGGAATTTAAATTATGAGCTCATAATGGAATTTGGCATTATGACATCATAATGGAATTTTGCATTATGACATCATAATGGAATTTTGCATTATGACATCATAATGGAATTTTGCATTATGACATCATAATGGAATGTTACATTATGACATCATAATGGAATTTTGCATTATGACATCATAATGGAATGTTACATTATGACATCATAATGGAATTTTGCATTATGACATCATAATGGAATGTTACATTATGACATCATAATAGAATTTTGCATTATGACATCATAATGGAATTTTACTTTATGGCATCATAATGGAATTTTACATTATGACATCATAATGGAATTTTGCATTATGACATCATAATGGAATTTTACATTATGACATCATAATGGAGTTTTACATTATGACATCATAATGGAATTTTACATTATGACATCATAATGGAATTTTGCATTATGACATCATAATGGAATTTTGCATTATGAAATCATAATGGAATTTTGCATTATGAGATCATAATGGAATTTTGCATTATGACATCATAATGCAATTTTACATTATGACATCATAATGGGATTTTACATTATGACATCATAATGGAATTTTACATTATGACATCATAATGGAATGTTACATTATGACATCATAATGGAATTTTTTCATTATGACATCATAATGGAATTTTACATTATGACATCATAATGGAATTTTTCATTATGACATCATAATGGAATTTTGCATTATGACATCATAATGGAATTTTGCATTATGACATAATGGAATGTTACATTATGACATCATAATAGAATTTTGCATTATGACATCATAATGGAATTTACATTATGACATCATAATGGAATTTTACATTATGACATCATAATGGAATTTAAATTATGAGCTCATAATGGAATTTTACATTATGACATCATAATGGAATTTAAATTATGAGCTCATAATGGAATGTTACATTATGACATCATAATGGAATTTTGCATTTTGACATCATAATGGAATGTTACATTATGACATCATAATGGAATTTTGCATTATGACATCATAATGGAATTTTACATTATGACATCATAATGGAATTTTGCATTATGCCATCATAATGGAATTTTGCATTATGACATCATAATTAAATTTTACATTATGACATCATAATGGAATTTTAAATTATGACATCATAATGGAATTTTGAATTATGACTTCATAATGGAATGTTACATTATGACATCATAATGGAATTTTGCATTATGACATCATAATGAAATGTTACATTATGAAATCATAATAGAATTTTGCATTATGACATCATAATGGAATTTTACATTATGACATCATAATGGAATTTTACATTATGACATCATAATGGAATTTTGCATTATGACATCATAATGGAATTTTACATTATGACATCATAATGGAGTTTTACATTATGACATCATAATGGAATTTTGCATTATGACATCATAATGGAATTTTGCATTATGAGATCATAATGGAATTTTGCATTATGACATCATAATGGAATTTTACATTATGACATCATAATGGGATTTTACATTATGACATCATAATGGAATTTTACATTATGACATCATAATGGAATTTTACATTATGACATCATAATGGAATTTTACATTATGACATCATAATGGAATTTTGCATTATGACATCATAATGGAATTTTGCATTATGACATCATAATGGAATGTTACATTATGACATCATAATGGAATTTTGCATTATGACATCATAATGGAATTTAAATTATGAGCTCATAATGGAATTTGGCATTATGACATCATAATGGAATGTTACATTATGACATCATAATGGAATTTTGCATTTTGACATCATAATGGAATGTTACATTATGACATCATAATGGAATTTTGCATTATGACATCATAATGGAATTTTACATTATGACATCATAATGGAATTTTGCATTATGACATCATAATGGAATTTACATTATGACATCATAATGGAATTTTGCATTATGACATCATAATGGAATTTTGCTTTATGACATCATAATGGAATGTTACATTATGACATCATAATGGAATTTTGCATTATGACATCATAATGGAATGTTACATTATGACATCATAATGGAATTTTGCATTATGACATTATAATGTAATTTTACATTATGACATCATAATGGAATGTTACATTATGACATCATAATGGAATTTTGCAT
The DNA here is from genome assembly GCF_035609145.1 of Eleutherodactylus coqui. NCBI lineage: Eukaryota > Metazoa > Chordata > Amphibia > Anura > Eleutherodactylidae > Eleutherodactylus > Eleutherodactylus coqui. The sequence goes on from NC_089844.1 coordinate 202,483,312, forward strand.
TATGACATCATAATGGAATTTAAATTATGAGCTCATAATGGAATTTGGCATTATGACATCATAATGGAATTTTGCATTATGACATCATAATGGAATTTTGCATTATGACATCATAATGGAATTTTGCATTTTGACATCATAAAGGAATGTTACATTATGACATCATAATGGAATTTTGCATTATGACATCATAATGGAATTTTACATTATGACATCATAATGGAATTTTACATTATGACATCATAATGGAATTTTGCATTATGACATCATAATGGAATGTTACATTATGACATCATAATGGAATTTTGCATTATGACATCATAATGGGATTTTGCATTATGACATCATAATGGAATTTTGCATTATGACATCATAATGGAATGTTACATTATGACATCATAATGGAATTTTGCATTATGACATCATAATGGAATTTAAATTATGAGCTCATAATGGAATTTGGCATTATGACATCATAATGGAATGTTACATTATGACATCATAATGGAATTTTGCATTTTGACATCATAATGGAATGTTACATTATGACATCATAATGGAATTTTGCATTATGACATCATAATGGAATTTTACATTATGACATCATAATGGAATTTTGCATTATGACATCATAATGGAATTTACATTATGACATCATAATGGAATTTACATTATGACATCATAATGGAATTTTACATTATGACATCATAATGGAATTTTGCATTATGACATCATAATGGAATGTTACATTATGACATCATAATGGAATTTTGCTTTATGCCATCATAATGGAATGTTACATTATGACATCATAATGGAATTTTGCATTATGACATCATAATGGAATGTTACATTATGACATCATAATGGAATTTTGCATTATGACATTATAATGTAATTTTACATTATGACATCATAATGGAATGTTACATTATGACATCATAATGGAATTGTGCATTATGACATCATAATGGAATTTAAATTATGAGCTCATAATGGAATTTGGCATTATGACATCATAATGGAATTTTGCATTATGACATCATAATGGAATTTTGCATTTTGACATCATAAAGGAATGTTACATTATGACATCATAATGGAATTTTGCATTATGACATCATAATGGAATTTTACATTATGACATCATAATGGAATTTTACATTATGACATCATAATGGAATTTTGCATTATGACATCATAATGGAATGTTACATTATGACATCATAATGGAATTTTGCATTATGACATCATAATGGGATTTTGCATTATGACATCATAATGGAATTTTGCATTATGACATCATAATGGAATGTTACATTATGACATCATAATGGAATTTTGCATTATGACATCATAATGGAATTTAAATTATGAGCTCATAATGGAATTTGGCATTATGACATCATAATGGAATGTTACATTATGACATCATAATGGAATTTTGCATTTTGACATCATAATGGAATGTTACATTATGACATCATAATGGAATTTTGCATTATGACATCATAATGGAATTTTACATTATGACATCATAATGGAATTTTACATTATGACATCATAATGGAATTTTGCATTATGACATCATAATGGAATTTTACATTATGACATCATAATGGGATTTTACATTATGACATCATAATGGAATGTTACATTATGACATCATAATGGAATTTTTCATTATGACATCATAATGGAATTTTACATTATGACATCATAATGGAATTTTGCATTATGACATCATAATGGAATTTTACATTATGACATCATAATGGGATTTTACATTATGACATCATAATGGAATTTTTCATTATGACATCATAATGGAATGTTACATTATGACATCATAATAGAATTTTGCATTATGACATCATAATGGAATTTACATTATGACATCATAATGGAATTTTACATTATGACATCATAATGGAATTTAAATTATGAGTTCATAATGGAATTTTACATTATGACATCATAAAGGAATTTAAATTATGAGCTCATAATGGAATTTGGCATTATGACATCATAATGGAATTTTGCATTATGACATCATAATGGAATTTTGCATTATGACATCATAATGGAATTTTGCATTATGACATCATAATGGAATGTTACATTATGACATCATAATGGAATTTTGCATTATGACATCATAATGGAATGTTACATTATGACATCATAATGGAATTTTGCATTATGACATCATAATGGAATGTTACATTATGACATCATAATGGAATTTTGCATTATGACATTATAATGTAATTTTACATTATGACATCATAATGGAATGTTACATTATGACATCATAATGGAATTTTGCATTATGACATCATAATGGAATTTAAATTATGAGCTCATAATGGAATTTGGCATTATGACATCATAATGGAATTTTGCATTATGACATCATAATGGAATTTTGCATTTTGACATCATAAAGGAATGTTACATTATGACATCATAATGGAATTTTGCATTATGACATCATAATGGAATTTTACATTATGACATCATAATGGAATTTTACATTATGACATCATAATGGAATTTTGCATTATGACATCATAATGGAATGTTACATTATGACATCATAATGGAATTTTGCATTATGACATCATAATGGGATTTTGCATTATGACATCATAATGGAATTTTGCATTATGACATCATAATGGAATGTTACATTATGACATCATAATGGAATTTTGCATTATGACATCATAATGGAATTTAAATTATGAGCTCATAATGGAATTTGGCATTATGACATCATAATGGAATGTTACATTATGACATCATAATGGAATTTTGCATTTTGACATCATAATGGAATGTTACATTATGACATCATAATGGAATTTTGCATTATGACATCATAATGGAATTTTACATTATGACATCATAATGGAATTTTACATTATGACATCATAATGGAATTTTGCATTATGACATCATAATGGAATTTTACATTATGACATCATAATGGGATTTTACATTATGACATCATAATGGAATGTTACATTATGACATCATAATGGAATTTTTCATTATGACATCATAATGGAATTTTACATTATGACATCATAATGGAATTTTGCATTATGACATCATAATGGAATTTTACATTATGACATCATAATGGGATTTTACATTATGACATCATAATGGAATTTTTCATTATGACATCATAATGGAATGTTACATTATGACATCATAATAGAATTTTGCATTATGACATCATAATGGAATTTACATTATGACATCATAATGGAATTTTACATTATGACATCATAATGGAATTTAAATTATGAGTTCATAATGGAATTTTACATTATGACATCATAAAGGAATTTAAATTATGAGCTCATAATGGAATTTGGCATTATGACATCATAATGGAATTTTGCATTATGACATCATAATGGAATTTTGCATTATGACATCATAATGGAATTTTGCATTATGACATCATAATGGAATGTTACATTATGACATCATAATGGAATTTTGCATTATGACATCATAATGGAATGTTACATTATGACATCATAATGGAATTTTGCATTATGACATCATAATGGAATGTTACATTATGACATCATAATAGAATTTTGCATTATGACATCATAATGGAATTTTACTTTATGGCATCATAATGGAATTTTACATTATGACATCATAATGGAATTTTGCATTATGACATCATAATGGAATTTTACATTATGACATCATAATGGAGTTTTACATTATGACATCATAATGGAATTTTACATTATGACATCATAATGGAATTTTGCATTATGACATCATAATGGAATTTTGCATTATGAAATCATAATGGAATTTTGCATTATGAGATCATAATGGAATTTTGCATTATGACATCATAATGCAATTTTACATTATGACATCATAATGGGATTTTACATTATGACATCATAATGGAATTTTACATTATGACATCATAATGGAATGTTACATTATGACATCATAATGGAATTTTTTCATTATGACATCATAATGGAATTTTACATTATGACATCATAATGGAATTTTTCATTATGACATCATAATGGAATTTTGCATTATGACATCATAATGGAATTTTGCATTATGACATAATGGAATGTTACATTATGACATCATAATAGAATTTTGCATTATGACATCATAATGGAATTTACATTATGACATCATAATGGAATTTTACATTATGACATCATAATGGAATTTAAATTATGAGCTCATAATGGAATTTTACATTATGACATCATAATGGAATTTAAATTATGAGCTCATAATGGAATGTTACATTATGACATCATAATGGAATTTTGCATTTTGACATCATAATGGAATGTTACATTATGACATCATAATGGAATTTTGCATTATGACATCATAATGGAATTTTACATTATGACATCATAATGGAATTTTGCATTATGCCATCATAATGGAATTTTGCATTATGACATCATAATTAAATTTTACATTATGACATCATAATGGAATTTTAAATTATGACATCATAATGGAATTTTGAATTATGACTTCATAATGGAATGTTACATTATGACATCATAATGGAATTTTGCATTATGACATCATAATGAAATGTTACATTATGAAATCATAATAGAATTTTGCATTATGACATCATAATGGAATTTTACATTATGACATCATAATGGAATTTTACATTATGACATCATAATGGAATTTTGCATTATGACATCATAATGGAATTTTACATTATGACATCATAATGGAGTTTTACATTATGACATCATAATGGAATTTTGCATTATGACATCATAATGGAATTTTGCATTATGAGATCATAATGGAATTTTGCATTATGACATCATAATGGAATTTTACATTATGACATCATAATGGGATTTTACATTATGACATCATAATGGAATTTTACATTATGACATCATAATGGAATTTTACATTATGACATCATAATGGAATTTTACATTATGACATCATAATGGAATTTTGCATTATGACATCATAATGGAATTTTGCATTATGACATCATAATGGAATGTTACATTATGACATCATAATGGAATTTTGCATTATGACATCATAATGGAATTTAAATTATGAGCTCATAATGGAATTTGGCATTATGACATCATAATGGAATGTTACATTATGACATCATAATGGAATTTTGCATTTTGACATCATAATGGAATGTTACATTATGACATCATAATGGAATTTTGCATTATGACATCATAATGGAATTTTACATTATGACATCATAATGGAATTTTGCATTATGACATCATAATGGAATTTACATTATGACATCATAATGGAATTTTGCATTATGACATCATAATGGAATGTTACATTATGACATCATAATGGAATTTTGCTTTATGACATCATAATGGAATGTTACATTATGACATCATAATGGAATTTTGCATTATGACATCATAATGGAATGTTACATTATGACATCATAATGGAATTTTGCATTATGACATTATAATGTAATTTTACATTATGACATCATAATGGAATGTTACATTATGACATCATAATGGAATTTTGCATTATGACATCATAATGGAATTTAAATTATGAGCTCATAATGGAATTTGGCATTATGACATCATAATGGAATTTTGCATTATGACATCATAATGGAATTTTGCATTTTGACATCATAAAGGAATGTTACATTATGACATCATAATGGAATTTTGCATTATGACATCATAATGGAATTTTACATTATGACATCATAATGGAATTTTACATTATGACATCATAATGGAATTTTGCATTATGACATCATAATGGAATGTTACATTATGACATCATAATGGAATTTTGCATTATGACATCATAATGGGATTTTGCATTATGACATCATAATGGAATGTTACATTATGACATCATAATGGAATTTTGCATTATGACATCATAATGGAATTTAAATTATGAGCTCATAATGGAATTTGGCATTATGACATCATAATGGAATGTTACATTATGACATCATAATGGAATTTTACATTATGACATCATAATGGAATTTTACATTATGACATCATAATGGAATTTTGCATTATGACATCATAATGGAATGTTACATTATGACATCATAATGGAATTTTGCATTATGACATCATAATGGTATTTTGCATTATGACATCATAATGGAATGTTACATTATGACATCATAATGGAATTTTGCATTATGACATCATAATGGAATTTAAATTATGAGCTCATAATGGAATTTGGCATTATGACATCATAATGGAATGTTACATTATGACATCATAATGGAATTTTGCATTTTGACATCATAATGGAATGTTACATTATGACATCATAATGGAATTTTGCATTATGACATCATAATGGAATTTTACATTATGACATCATAATGGAATTTTGCATTATGACATCATAATGGAATTTACATTATGACATCATAATGGAATTTACATTATGACATCATAATGGAATTTTACATTATGACATCATAATGGAATTTTGCATTATGACATCATAATGGAATGTTACATTATGACATCATAATGGAATTTTGCTTTATGACATCATAATGGAATGTTACATTATGACATCATAATGGAATTTTGCATTATGACATCATAATGGAATGTTACATTATGACATCATAATGGAATTTTGCATTATGACATTATAATGTAATTTTACATTATGACATCATAATGGAATGTTACATTATGACATCATAATGGAATTTTGCATTATGACATCATAATGGAATTTAAATTATGAGCTCATAATGGAATTTGGCATTATGACATCATAATGGAATTTTGCATTATGACATCATAATGGAATTTTGCATTTTGACATCATAAAGGAATGTTACATTATGACATCATAATGGAATTTTGCATTATGACATCATAATGGAATTTTACATTATGACATCATAATGGAATTTTACATTATGACATCATAATGGAATTTTGCATTATGACATCATAATGGAATGTTACATTATGACATCATAATGGAATTTTGCATTATGACATCATAATGGGATTTTGCATTATGACATCATAATGGAATTTTGCATTATGACATCATAATGGAATGTTACATTATGACATCATAATGGAATTTTGCATTATGACATCATAATGGAATTTAAATTATGAGCTCATAATGGAATTTGGCATTATGACATCATAATGGAATGTTACATTATGACATCATAATGGAATTTTGCATTTTGACATCATAATGGAATGTTACATTATGACATCATAATGGAATTTTGCATTATGACATCATAATGGAATTTTACATTATGACATCATAATGGAATTTTACATTATGACATCATAATGGAATTTTGCATTATGACATCATAATGGAATTTTACATTATGACATCATAATGGGATTTTACATTATGACATCATAATGGAATGTTACATTATGACATCATAATGGAATTTTTCATTATGGCATCATAATGGAATTTTACATTATGACATCATAATGGAATTTTGCATTATGACATCATAATGGAATTTTACATTATGACATCATAATGGGATTTTACATTATGACATCATAATGGAATTTTGCATTATGACATCATAATGGAATTTTACATTATGACATCATAATGGGATTTTACATTATGACATCATAATGGAATTTTACATTATGACATCATAATGGAATTTACATTATGACATCATAATGGAATTTTACATTATGACATCATAATGGAATTTAAATTATGAGTTCATAATGGAATTTTACATTATGACATCATAAAGGAATTTAAATTATGAGCTCATAATGGAATTTGGCATTATGACATCATAATGGAATTTTGCATTATGACATCATAATGGAATTTTGCATTATGACATCATAATGGAATTTTGCATTATGACATCATAATGGAATGTTACATTATGACATCATAATGGAATTTTGCATTATGACATCATAATGGAATGTTACATTATGACATCATAATGGAATTTTGCATTATGACATCATAATGGAATGTTACATTATGACATCATAATAGAATTTTGCATTATGACATCATAATGGAATTTTACTTTATGGCATCATAATGGAATTTTACATTATGACATCATAATGGAATTTTGCATTATGACATCATAATGGAATTTTACATTATGACATCATAATGGAGTTTTACATTATGACATCATAATGGAATTTTACATTATGACATCATAATGGAATTTTGCATTATGACATCATAATGGAATTTTGCATTATGAAATCATAATGGAATTTTGCATTATGAGATCATAATGGAATTTTGCATTATGACATCATAATGCAATTTTACATTATGACATCATAATGGGATTTTACATTATGACATCATAATGGAATTTTACATTATGACATCATAATGGAATGTTACATTATGACATCATAATGGAATTTTTTCATTATGACATCATAATGGAATTTTACATTATGACATCATAATGGAATTTTTCATTATGACATCATAATGGAATTTTGCATTATGACATCATAATGGAATTTTGCATTATGACATAATGGAATGTTACATTATGACATCATAATAGAATTTTGCATTATGACATCATAATGGAATTTACATTATGACATCATAATGGAATTTTACATTATGACATCATAATGGAATTTAAATTATGAGCTCATAATGGAATTTTACATTATGACATCATAATGGAATTTAAATTATGAGCTCATAATGGAATGTTACATTATGACATCATAATGGAATTTTGCATTTTGACATCATAATGGAATGTTACATTATGACATCATAATGGAATTTTGCATTATGACATCATAATGGAATTTTACATTATGACATCATAATGGAATTTTGCATTATGCCATCATAATGGAATTTTGCATTATGACATCATAATTAAATTTTACATTATGACATCATAATGGAATTTTAAATTATGACATCATAATGGAATTTTGAATTATGACTTCATAATGGAATGTTACATTATGACATCATAATGGAATTTTGCATTATGACATCATAATGAAATGTTACATTATGAAATCATAATAGAATTTTGCATTATGACATCATAATGGAATTTTACATTATGACATCATAATGGAATTTTACATTATGACATCATAATGGAATTTTGCATTATGACATCATAATGGAATTTTACATTATGACATCATAATGGAGTTTTACATTATGACATCATAATGGAATTTTGCATTATGACATCATAATGGAATTTTGCATTATGAGATCATAATGGAATTTTGCATTATGACATCATAATGGAATTTTACATTATGACATCATAATGGGATTTTACATTATGACATCATAATGGAATTTTACATTATGACATCATAATGGAATTTTACATTATGACATCATAATGGAATTTTACATTATGACATCATAATGGAATTTTACATTATGACATCATAATGGAATTTTGCATTATGACATCATAATGGAATTTTGCATTATGACATCATAATGGAATGTTACATTATGACATCATAATGGAATTTTGCATTATGACATCATAATGGAATTTAAATTATGAGCTCATAATGGAATTTGGCATTATGACATCATAATGGAATGTTACATTATGACATCATAATGGAATTTTGCATTTTGACATCATAATGGAATGTTACATTATGACATCATAATGGAATTTTGCATTATGACATCATAATGGAATTTTTCATTATGACATCATAATGGAATTTTACATTATGACATCATAATGGAATTTTGCATTATGACATCATAATGGAATTTAAATTATGAGCTCATAATGGAATTTGGCATTATGACATCATAATGGAATTTTGCATTATGACATCATAATGGAATTTTGCATTTTGACATCATAAAGGAATGTTACATTATGACATCATAATGGAATTTTGCATTATGACATCATAATGGAATTTTACATTATGACATCATAATGGAATTTTACATTATGACATCATAATGGAATTTTGCATTATGACATCATAATGGAATGTTACATTATGACATCATAATGGAATTTTGCATTATGACATCATAATGGGATTTTGCATTATGACATCATAATGGAATTTTGCATTATGACATCATAATGGAATGTTACATTATGACATCATAATGGAATTTTGCATTATGACATCATAATGGAATTTAAATTATGAGCTCATAATGGAATTTGGCATTATGACATCATAATGGAATGTTACATTATGACATCATAATGGAATTTTGCATTTTGACATCATAATGGAATGTTACATTATGACATCATAATGGAATTTTGCATTATGACATCATAATGGAATTTTACATTATGACATCATAATGGAATTTTACATTATGACATCATAATGGAATTTTGCATTATGACATCATAATGGAATTTTACATTATGACATCATAATGGGATTTTACATTATGACATCATAATGGAATGTTACATTATGACATCATAATGGAATTTTTCATTATGACATCATAATGGAATTTTACATTATGACATCATAATGGAATTTTGCATTATGACATCATAATGGAATTTTACATAATGACATCATAATGGGATTTTACATTATGACATCATAATGGAATTTTGCATTATGACATCATAATGGAATTTTACATTATGACATCATAATGGAGTTTTACATTATGACATCATAATGGAATTTTGCATTATGACATCATAATGGAATTTTGCATTATGAGATCATAATGGAATTTTGCATTATGACATCATAATGGAATTTTACATTATGACATCATAATGGGATTTTACATTATGACATCATAATGGAATTTTACATTATGACATCATAATGGAATTTTACATTATGACATCATAATGGAATTTTACATTATGACATCATAATGGAATTTTACATTATGACATCATAATGGAATTTTGCATTATGACATCATAATGGAATTTTGCATTATGACATCATAATGGAATGTTACATTATGACATCATAATGGAATTTTGCATTATGACATCATAATGGAATTTAAATTATGAGCTCATAATGGAATTTGGCATTATGACATCATAATGGAATGTTACATTATGACATCATAATGGAATTTTGCATTTTGACATCATAATGGAATGTTACATTATGACATCATAATGGAATTTTGCATTATGACATCATAATGGAATTTTTCATTATGACATCATAATGGAATTTTACATTATGACATCATAATGGAATTTTGCATTATGACATCATAATGGAATTTAAATTATGAGCTCATAATGGAATTTGGCATTATGACATCATAATGGAATTTTGCATTATGACATCATAATGGAATTTTGCATTTTGACATCATAAAGGAATGTTACATTATGACATCATAATGGAATTTTGCATTATGACATCATAATGGAATTTTACATTATGACATCATAATGGAATTTTACATTATGACATCATAATGGAATTTTGCATTATGACATCATAATGGAATGTTACATTATGACATCATAATGGAATTTTGCATTATGACATCATAATGGGATTTTGCATTATGACATCATAATGGAATTTTGCATTATGACATCATAATGGAATGTTACATTATGACATCATAATGGAATTTTGCATTATGACATCATAATGGAATTTAAATTATGAGCTCATAATGGAATTTGGCATTATGACATCATAATGGAATGTTACATTATGACATCATAATGGAATTTTGCATTTTGACATCATAATGGAATGTTACATTATGACATCATAATGGAATTTTGCATTATGACATCATAATGGAATTTTACATTATGACATCATAATGGAATTTTACATTATGACATCATAATGGAATTTTGCATTATGACATCATAATGGAATTTTACATTATGACATCATAATGGGATTTTACATTATGACATCATAATGGAATGTTACATTATGACATCATAATGGAATTTTTCATTATGACATCATAATGGAATTTTACATTATGACATCATAATGGAATTTTGCATTATGACATCATAATGGAATTTTACATAATGACATCATAATGGGATTTTACATTATGACATCATAATGGAATTTTGCATTATGACATCATAATGGAATTTTACATTATGACATCATAATGGGATTTTACATTATGACATCATAATGGAATTTTACATTATGACATCATAATGGAATGTTACATTATGACATCATAATGGAATTTTTCATTATGACATCATAATGGAATTTTACATTATGACATCATAATGGAATTTTTCATTATGACATCATAATGGAATTTTGCATTATGACATCATAATGGAATTTTGCATTATGACATCATAATGGAATGTTACATTATGACATCATAATAGAATTTTGCATTATGACATCATAATAGAATTTACATTATGACATCATAATGGAATTTTACATTATGACATCATAATGGAATTTAAATTATGAGTTCATAATGGAATTTTACATTATGACATCATAAAGGAATTTAAATTATGAGCTCATAATGGAATTTGGCATTATGACATCATAATGGAATTTTGCATTATGACATCATAATGGAATTTTGCATTATGACATCATAATGGAATTTTGCATTATGACATCATAATGGAATGTTACATTATGACATCATAATGGAATTTTGCATTATGACATCATAATGGAATGTTACATTATGACATCATAATGGAATTTTGCATTATGACATCATAATGGAATGTTACATTATGACATCATAATAGAATTTTGCATTATGACATCATAATGGAATTTTACATTATGACATCATAATGGAATTTTACATTATGACATCATAATGGAATTTTGCATTATGACATCATAATGGAATTTTACATTATGACATCATAATGGAGTTTTACATTATGACATCATAATGGAATTTTACATTATGACATCATAATGGAATTTTGCATTATGACATCATAATGGAATTTTGCATTATGAAATCATAATGGAATTTTGCATTATGAGATCATAATGGAATTTTGCATTATGACATCATAATGCAATTTTACATTATGACATCATAATGGGATTTTACATTATGACATCATAATGGAATTTTACATTATGACATCATAATGGAATGTTACATTATGACATCATAATGGAATTTTTCATTATGACATCATAATGGAATTTTACATTATGACATCATAATGGAATTTTTCATTATGACATCATAATGGAATTTTGCATTATGACATCATAATGGAATTTTGCATTATGACATAATGGAATGTTACATTATGACATCATAATAGAATTTTGCATTATGACATCATAATGGAATTTACATTATGACATCATAATGGAATTTTACATTATGACATCATAATGGAATTTAAATTATGAGCTCATAATGGAATTTTACATTATGACATCATAATGGAATTTAAATTATGAGCTCATAATGGAATGTTACATTATGACATCATAATGGAATTTTGCATTTTGACATCATAATGGAATGTTACATTATGACATCATAATGGAATTTTGCATTATGACATCATAATGGAATTTTACATTATGACATCATAATGGAATTTTGCATTATGCCATCATAATGGAATTTTGCATTATGACATCATAATGAAATTTTACATTATGACATCATAATGGAATTTTAAATTATGACATCATAATGGAATTTTGAATTATGACTTCATAATGGAATGTTACATTATGACATCATAATGGAATTTTGCATTATGACATCATAATGAAATGTTACATTATGAAATCATAATAGAATTTTGCATTATGACATCATAATGGAATTTTACATTATGACATCATAATGGAATTTTACATTATGACATCATAATGGAATTTTGCATTATGACATCATAATGGAATTTTACATTATGACATCATAATGGAGTTTTACATTATGACATCATAATGGAATTTTGCATTATGACATCATAATGGAATTTTGCATTATGAGATCATAATGGAATTTTGCATTATGACATCATAATGGAATTTTACATTATGACATCATAATGGGATTTTACATTATGACATCATAATGGAATTTTACATTATGACATCATAATGGAATTTTACATTATGACATCATAATGGAATTTTACATTATGACATCATAATGGAATTTTACATTATGACATCATAATGGAATTTTGCATTATGACATCATAATGGAATTTTGCATTATGACATCATAATGGAATGTTACATTATGACATCATAATGGAATTTTGCATTATGACATCATAATGGAATTTAAATTATGAGCTCATAATGGAATTTGGCATTATGACATCATAATGGAATGTTACATTATGACATCATAATGGAATTTTGCATTTTGACATCATAATGGAATGTTACATTATGACATCATAATGGAATTTTGCATTATGACATCATAATGGAATTTTTCATTATGACATCATAATGGAATTTTACATTATGACATCATAATGGAATTTTGCATTATGACATCATAATGGAATTTTGCATTATGACATTATAATGGAATTTTGCATTATGACATCATAATGGGATTTAAATTATGAGCTCATAATGGAATTTGGCATTATGACATCATAATGGAATGTTACATTATGACATCATAATGGAATTTTGCATTTTGACATCATAATGGAATGTTACATTATGACATCATAATGGGATTTTGCATTATGACATCATAATGGAATTTTACATTATGACATCATAATGGAATTTTGCATTATGCCATCATAATGGAATTTTGCATTATGACATCATAATGAAATTTTACATTATGACATCATAATGGAATTTTAAATTATGACATCATAATGGAATTTTGCATTATGACATCATAATGGAATGTTACATTATGACATCATAATGAAATTTTGCATTATGACATCATAATGGAATGTTACATTATGACATCATAATAGAATTTTGCATTATGACATCATAATGGAATTTTACATTATGACATCATAATGGAATTTTACATTATGACATCATAATGGAATTTTGCATTATGACATCATAATGGAATTTTACATTATGACATCATAATGGAGTTTTACATTATGACATCATAATGGAATTTTACATTATGACATCATAATGGAATTTTGCATTATGACATCATAATTGAATTTTGCATTATGGCATCATAATGGAATTTTGCATTATGAGATCATAATGGAATTTTGCATTATGACATCATAATGGAATTTTACATTATGACATCATAATGGGATTTTACATTATGACATCATAATGGAATTTTACATTATGACATCATAATGGAATGTTACATTATGACATCATAATGGAATTTTTCATTATGACATCATAATGGAATTTTACATTATGACATCATAATGGAATTTTGCATTATGACATCATAATGGAATTTTGCATTATGACATCATAATGGAATTTTGCATTATGACATCATAATGGAATTTTGCATTATGACATCATAATGGAATGTTACATTATGACATCATAATGGAATTTTGCATTATGACATCATAATGGAATTTACATTATGACATCATAATGGAATTTTACATTATGACATCATAATGGAATTTTGCATTATGACATCATAATGGAATTTTGCATTATGACATTATAATGGAATTTTGCATTATGACATCATAATGGGATTTAAATTATGAGCTCATAATGGAATTTGGCATTATGACATCATAATGGAATGTTACATTATGACATCATAATGGAATTTTGCATTTTGACATCATAATGGAATGTTACATTATGACATCATAATGGGATTTTGCATTATGACATCATAATGGAATTTTACATTATGACATCATAATGGAATTTTGCATTATGCCATCATAATGGAATTTTGCATTATGACATCATAATGAAATTTTACATTATGACATCATAATGGAATTTTAAATTATGACATCATAATGGAATTTTGCATTATGACATCATAATGGAATGTTACATTATGACATCATAATGAAATTTTGCATTATGACATCATAATGGAATGTTACATTATGACATCATAATAGAATTTTGCATTATGACATCATAATGGAATTTTACATTATGACATCATAATGGAATTTTACATTATGACATCATAATGGAATTTTGCATTATGACATCATAATGGAATTTTACATTATGACATCATAATGGAGTTTTACATTATGACATCATAATGGAATTTTACATTATGACATCATAATGGAATTTTGCATTATGACATCATAATTGAATTTTGCATTATGGCATCATAATGGAATTTTGCATTATGAGATCATAATGGAATTTTGCATTATGACATCATAATGGAATTTTACATTATGACATCATAATGGGATTTTACATGATGACATCATAATGGAATTTTACATTATGACATCATAATGGAATGTTACATTATGACATCATAATGGAATTTTTCATTATGACATCATAATGGAATTTTACATTATGACATCATAATGGAATTTTGCATTATGACATCATAATGGAATTTTGCATTATGACATCATAATGGAATTTTGCATTATGACATCATAATGGAATTTTGCATTATGACATCATAATGGAATGTTACATTATGACATCATAATGGAATTTTGCATTATGACATCATAATGGAATTTACATTATGACATCATAATGGAATTTTACATTATGACATCATAATGGAATTTTGCATTATGACATCATAATGGAATGTTACATTATGACATCATAATGGAATTTTGCTTTATGACATCATAATGGAATGTTACATTATGACATCATAATGGAATTTTGCATTATGACATCATAATGGAATGTTACATTATGACATCATAATGGAATTTTGCATTATGACATTATAATGGAATTTTACATTATGACATCATAATGGAATGTTACATTATGACATCATAATGGAATTTTGCATTATGACATCATAATGGAATTTAAATTATGAGCTCATAATGGAATTTGGCATTATGACATCATAATGGAATGTTACATTATGACATCATAATGGAATTTTGCATTTTGACATCATAATGGAATGTTACATTATGACATCATAATGGAATTTTGCTTTATGACATCATAATGGAATGTTACATTATGACATCATAATGGAATTTTGCATTATGACATCATAATGGAATTTTCCATTATGACATCATAATGAAATTTTGCATTATGACATCATAATGGAATTTTTCATTATGACATCATGATGGAATTTTACATTATGACATCATAATGGAATTTTGCATTATGACATCATAATGGAATTTTGCATTATGACATCATAATGGAATGTTACATTATGACATCATAATGGAATTTTGCATTATGACATCATAATGGGATTTTGCATTATGACATCATAATTGAATTTTGCATTATGACATCATAATGGAATGTTACATTATGACATCATAATGGAATTTTGCATTATGACATCATAATGGAATTTAAATTATGAGCTCATAATGGAATTTGGCATTATGACATTATAATGGAATGTTACATTATGACATCATAATGGAATTTTGCATTTTGACATCATAATGGAATGTTACATTATGACATCATAATGGAATTTTGCATTATGACATCATAATGGAATTTTACATTATGACATCATAATGGAATTTTACATGATGACATCATAATGGAATTTTGCATTATGACATCATAATGGAATTTTACATTATGACATCATAATGGGATTTTACATTATGACATCATAATGGAATTTTACATTATGACATCATAATGGAATGTTACATTATGACATCATAATGGAATTTTTCATTATGACATCATAATGGAATTTTACATTATGACATCATAATGGAATTTTACATTATGACATCATAATGGAATTTTGCATTATGACATCATAATGGAATTTTACATTATGACATCATAATGGGATTTTACATTATGACATCATAATGGAATTTTGCATTATGACATCATAATGAAATTTTACATTATGACATCATAATGGGATTTTACATTATGACATCATAATGGAATTTTACATTATGACATCATAATGGAATGTTACATTATGACATCATAATGGAATTTTTCATTATGACATCATAATGGAATTTTACATTATGACATCATAATGGAATTTTTCATTATGACATCATAATGGAATTTTGCATTATGACATCATAATGGAATTTTGCATTATGACATCATAATGGAATGTTACATTATGACATCATAATAGAATTTTGCATTATGACATCATAATGGAATTTACATTATGACATCATAATGGAATTTTACATTATGACATCATAATGGAATTTAAATTATGAGCTCATAATGGAATTTTACATTATGACATCATAATGGAATTTAAATTATGAGCTCATAATGGAATTTGGCATTATGACATCATAATGGAATATTACATTATGACATCATAATGGAATTTTGCATTTTGACATCATAATGGAATGTTACATTATGACATCATAATGGAATTTTGCATTATGACATCATAATGGAATTTTACATTATGACATCATAATGGAATTTTGCATTATGACATCATAATGGAATTTTGCATTATGACATCATAATGGAATTTTGCATTATGACATCATAATGGAATGTTACATTATGACATCATAATGGAATTTTGCATTATGACATCATAATGGAATGTTACATTATGACATCATAATGGAATTTTGCATTTTGACATCATAATGGAATGTTACATTATGACATCATAATAGAATTTTGCATTATGACATCATAATGGAATTTTACATTATGACATCATAATGGAATGTTACATTATGACATCATAATGGAATTTTGCATTATGACATCATAATGGAATTTAAATTATGAGCTCATAATGGAATTTTACATTATGACATCATAATGGAATTTAAATTATGAGCTCATAATGGAATTTGGCATTATGACATCATAATGGAATGTTACATTATGACATCATAATGGAATTTTACATTATGACATCATAATGGAATTTTACATTATGACATCATAATGGAATTTTACATTATGACATCATAATGGAATTTTGCATTATGACATCATAATGGAATTTTGCATTATGACATCATAATGGAATGTTACATTATGACATCATAATGGAATTTTGCATTATGACATCATAATGGAATTTAAATTATGAGCTCATAATGGAATTTGGCATTATGACATCATAATGGAATGTTACATTATGACATCATAATGGAATTTTGCATTTTGACATCATAATGGAATGTTACATTATGACATCATAATGGAATTTTGCATTATGACATCATAATGGAATTTTTCATTATGACATCATAATGGAATTTTACATTATGACATCATAATGGAATTTTGCATTATGACATCATAATGGAATTTTGCATTATGACATCATAATGGAATTTTGCATTATGACATCATAATGGGATTTAAATTATGAGCTCATAATGGAATTTGGCATTATGACATCATAATGGAATGTTACATTATGACATCATAATGGAATTTTGCATTTTGACATCATAATGGAATGTTACATTATGACATCATAATGGGATTTTGCATTATGACATCATAATGGAATTTTACATTATGACATCATAATGGAATGTTGCATTATGCCATCATAATGGAATTTTGCATTATGACATCATAATGAAATTTTACATTATGACATCATAATGGAATTTTAAATTATGACATCATAATGGAATTTTGCATTATGACATCATAATGGAATGTTACATTATGACATCATAATGAAATTTTGCATTATGACATCATAATGGAATGTTACATTATGACATCATAATAGAATTTTGCATTATGACATCATAATGGAATTTTACATTATGACATCATAATGGAATTTTACATTATGACATCATAATGGAATTTTGCATTATGACATCATAATGGAATTTTACATTATGACATCATAATGGAGTTTTACATTATGACATCATAATGGAATTTTACATTATGACATCATAATGGAATTTTGTATTATGACATCATAATTGAATTTTGCATTATGGCATCATAATGGAATTTTGCATTATGAGATCATAATGGAATTTTGCATTATGACATCATAATGGAATTTTACATTATGACATCATAATGGGATTTTACATTATGACATCATAATGGAATTTTACATTATGACATCATAATGGAATGTTACATTATGACATCATAATGGAATTTTTCATTATGACATCATAATGGAATTTTACATTATGACATCATAATGGAATTTTGCATTATGACATCATAATGGAATTTTGCATTATGACATCATAATGGAATTTTGCATTATGACATCATAATGGAATTTTGCATTATGACATCATAATGGAATGTTACATTATGACATCATAATGGAATTTTGCATTATGACATCATAATGGAATTTACATTATGACATCATAATGGAATTTTACATTATGACATCATAATGGAATTTTGCATTATGACATCATAATGGAATGTTACATTATGACATCATAATGGAATTTTGCTTTATGACATCATAATGGAATGTTACATTATGACATCATAATGGAATTTTGCATTATGACATCATAATGGAATGTTAGATTATGACATCATAATGGAATTTTGCATTATGACATTATAATGGAATTTTACATTATGACATCATAATGGAATGTTACATTATGACATCATAATGGAATTTTGCATTATGACATCATAATGGAATTTAAATTATGAGCTCATAATGGAATTTGGCATTATGACATCATAATGGAATGTTACATTATGACATCATAATGGAATTTTGCATTTTGACATCATAATGGAATGTTACATTATGACATCATAATGGAATTTTGCTTTATGACATCATAATGGAATGTTACATTATGACATCATAATGGAATTTTGCATTATGACATCATAATGGAATTTTCCATTATGACATCATAATGAAATTTTGCATTATGACATCATAATGGAATTTTTCATTATGACATCATGATGGAATTTTACATTATGACATCATAATGGAATTTTGCATTATGACATCATAATGGAATTTTGCATTATGACATCATAATGGAATGTTACATTATGACATCATAATGGAATTTTGCATTATGACATCATAATGGGATTTTGCATTATGACATCATAATGGAATTTTGCATTATGACATCATAATGGAATGTTACATTATGACATCATAATGGAATTTTGCATTATGACATCATAATGGAATTTAAATTATGAGCTCATAATGGAATTTGGCATTATGACATTATAATGGAATGTTACATTATGACATCATAATGGAATTTTGCATTTTGACATCATAATGGAATGTTACATTATGACATCATAATGGAATTTTGCATTATGACATCATAATGGAATTTTACATTATGACATCATAATGGAATTTTACATGATGACATCATAATGGAATTTTGCATTATGACATCATAATGGAATTTTACATTATGACATCATAATGGGATTTTACATTATGACATCATAATGGAATTTTACATTATGACATCATAATGGAATGTTACATTATGACATCATAATGGAATTTTTCATTATGACATCATAATGGAATTTTACATTATGACATCATAATGGAATTTTACATTATGACATCATAATGGAATTTTGCATTATGACATCATAATGGAATTTTACATTATGACATCATAATGGGATTTTACATTATGACATCATAATGGAATTTTGCATTATGACATCATAATGGAATTTTGCATTATGACATCATAATGGAATTTTGCATTATGACATCATAATGGAATGTTACATTATGACATCATAATAGAATTTTGCATTATGACATCATAATGGAATTTACATTATGACATCATAATGGAATTTTACATTATGACATCATAATGGAATTTAAATTATGAGCTCATAATGGAATTTTACATTATGACATCATAATGGAATTTAAATTATGAGCTCATAATGGAATTTGGCATTATGACATCATAATGGAATGTTACATTATGACATCATAATGGAATTTTGCATTTTGACATCATAATGGAATGTTACATTATGACATCATAATGGAATTTTGCATTATGACATCATAATGGAATTTTACATTATGACATCATAATGGAATTTTGCATTATGCCATCATAATGGAATTTTGCATTATGACATCATAATGAAATTTTACATTATGACATCATAATGGAATTTTAAATTATGACATCATAATGGAATTTTGAATTATAACTTCATAAGGGAATGTTACATTATGACATCATAATGGAATTTTGCATTATGACATCATAATGAAATGTTACATTATGACATCATAATAGAATTTTGCATTATGACATCATAATGGAATTTTACATTATGACATCATAATGGAATTTTGCATTATGACATCATAATGGAATTTTACATTATGACATCATAATGGAGTTTTACATTATGACATCATAATGGAATTTTGCATTATGATATCATAATGGAATTTTGCATTATGACATCATAATGGAATTTTGCATTATGAGATCATAATGGAATTTTGCATTATGACATCATAATGGAATTTTACATTATGACATCATAATGGGATTTTACATTATGACATCATAATGGAATTTTACATTATGACATCATAATGGAATGTTACATTATGACATCATAATGGAATTTTTCATTATGACATCATAATGGAATTTTACATTATGACATCATAATGGAATTTTTCATTATGACATCATAATGGAATTTTGCATTATGACATCATAATGGAATTTTGCATTTTGACATCATAATGGAATTTTGCATTATGACATCATAATGGAATTTTGCATTATGACATCATAATGGAATGTTACATTATGACATCATAATGGATTTTTTTATTATGACATCATAATGGAATTTTGCATTATGACATCATAATGGAATTTTGCATTATGACATCATAATGGAATTTTGCATTATGACATCATAATGGAATGTTACATTATGACATCATAATGGCATTTTCATTATGACATCATAATGGAATTTTGCATTATGACATCATAATGGAATGTTACATTATGACATCATAATGGAATTTTGCATTATGAAAACATCATAATGGGATTTTACATTATGACATCATAATGGAATTTTGCATTATGACATCATAATGGAATTTTGCATTATGACATCATAATGGAATTTTGCATTATGACATCATAATGGAATGTTGCATTATGACATCATAATGGAATTTTGCATTATGACATCATAATGGAATGTTAGATTATGACATCATAATGGAATTTTGCATTATGACATTATAATGGAATTTTACATTATGACATCATAATGGAATGTTACATTATGACATCATAATGGAATTTTGCATTATGACATCATAATGGAATGTTAGATTATGACATCATAATGGAATTTTGCATTATGACATTATAATGGAATTTTACATTATGACATCATAATGGAATGTTACATTATGACATCATAATGGAATTTTGCATTATGACATCATAATGGAATTTAAATTATGAGCTCATAATGGAATTTGGCATTATGACATCATAATGGAATGTTACATTATGACATCATAATGGAATTTTGCATTATGAAAACATCATAATGGGATTTTACATTATGACATCATAATGGAATTTTGCATTATGACATCATAATGGAATTTTGCATTATGACATCATAATGGAATTTTGCATTATGACATCATAATGGAATGTTGCATTATGACATCATAATGGAATTTTGCATTATGACATCATAATGGAATGTTAGATTATGACATCATAATGGAATTTTGCATTATGACATTATAATGGAATTTTACATTATGACATCATAATGGAATGTTACATTATGACATCATAATGGAATTTTGCATTATGACATCATAATGGAATGTTAGATTATGACATCATAATGGAATTTTGCATTATGACATTATAATGGAATTTTACATTATGACATCATAATGGAATGTTACATTATGACATCATAATGGAATTTTGCATTATGACATCATAATGGAATTTAAATTATGAGCTCATAATGGAATTTGGCATTATGACATCATAATGGAATGTTACATTATGACATCATAATGGAATTTTGCATTTTGACATCATAATGGAATGTTACATTATGACATCATAATGGAATTTTGCTTTATGACATCATAATGGAATGTTACATTATGACATCATAATGGAATTTTGCATTATGACATCATAATGGAATTTTCCATTATGACATCATAATGAAATTTTGCATTATGACATCATAATGGAATTTTTCATTATGACATCATGATGGAATTTTACATTATGACATCATAATGGAATTTTGCATTATGACATCATAATGGAATTTTGCATTATGACATCATAATGGAATGTTACATTATGACATCATAATGGAATTTTGCATTATGACATCATAATGGGATTTTGCATTATGACATCATAATGGAATTTTGCATTATGACATCATAATGGAATGTTACATTATGACATCATAATGGAATTTTGCATTATGACATCATAATGGAATTTAAATTATGAGCTCATAATGGAATTTGGCATTATGACATTATAATGGAATGTTACATTATGACATCATAATGGAATTTTGCATTTTGACATCATAATGGAATGTTACATTATGACATCATAATGGAATTTTGCATTATGACATCATAATGGAATTTTACATTATGACATCATAATGGAATTTTACATGATGACATCATAATGGAATTTTGCATTATGACATCATAATGGAATTTTACATTATGACATCATAATGGGATTTTACATTATGACATCATAATGGAATTTTACATTATGACATCATAATGGAATGTTACATTATGACATCATAATGGAATTTTTCATTATGACATCATAATGGAATTTTACATTATGACATCATAATGGAATTTTACATTATGACATCATAATGGAATTTTGCATTATGACATCATAATGGAATTTTACATTATGACATCATAATGGGATTTTACATTATGACATCATAATGGAATTTTGCATTATGACATCATAATGGAATTTTGCATTATGACATCATAATGGAATTTTGCATTATGACATCATAATGGAATGTTACATTATGACATCATAATAGAATTTTGCATTATGACATCATAATGGAATTTACATTATGACATCATAATGGAATTTTACATTATGACATCATAATGGAATTTAAATTATGAGCTCATAATGGAATTTTACATTATGACATCATAATGGAATGTTACATTATGACATCATAATGGAATTTTTCATTATGACATCATAATGGAATTTTACATTATGACATCATAATGGAATTTTACATTATGACATCATAATGGAATTTTGCATTATGACATCATAATGGAATTTTTCATTATGACATCATAATGGAATTTTACATTATGACATCATAATGGAATTTTACATTATGACATCATAATGGAATTTTGCATTATGACATCATAATGGAATTTTACATTATGACATCATAATGGGATTTTACATTATGACATCATAATGGAATTTTGCATTATGACATCATAATGGAATTTTGCATTATGACATCATAATGGAATTTACATTATGACATCATAATGGAATGTTACATTATGACATCATAATAGAATTTTACATTATGACATCATAATGGAATGTTACATTATGACATCATAATGGAATTTTTCATTATGACATCATAATGGAATTTTACATTATGACATCATAATGGAATTTTTGATTATGACATCATAATGGAATTTTGCATTATGACATCATAATGGAATTTTGCATTATGACATCATAATGGAATGTTACATTATGACATCATAATAGAATTTTGCATTATGACATCATAATGGAATTTGGCATTATGACATCATAATGGAATGTTACATTATGACATCATAATGGAATTTTGCATTTTGACATCATAATGGAATGTTACATTATGACATCATAATGGAATTTTGCATTATGACATCATAATGGAATTTTACATTATGACATCATAATGGAATTTTGCATTATGACATCATAATGGAATTTTGCATTATGACATCATAATGGAATTTTGCATTATGACATCATAATGGAATGTTACATTATGACATCATAATGGAATTTTGCATTATGACATCATAATGGAATGTTACATTATGACATCATAATGGAATTTTGCATTATGACATCATAATGGAATGTTACATTATGACATCATAATGGAATTTTGCATTATGACATTATAATGGAATTTTACATTATGACATCATAATGGAATGTTACATTATGACATCATAATGGAATTTTGCATTATGACATCATAATGGAATTTAAATTATGAGCTCATAATGGAATTTGGCATTATGACATCATAATGGAATGTTACATTATGACATCATAATGGAATTTTGCATTTTGACATCATAATGGAATGTTACATTATGACATCATAATGGAATTTTGCATTATGACATCATAATGGAATTTTACATTATGACATCATAATGGAATTTTACATTATGACATCATAATGGAATTTTGCATTATGACATCATAATGGAATTTTGCATTATGACATCATAATGGAATGTTACATTATGACATCATAATGGAATTTTGCATTATAACATCATAATGGAATGTTACATTATGACATCATAATGGAATTTTGCATTATGACATCATAATGGAATTTTTCATTATGACATCATAATGGAATTTTACATTATGACATCATAATGGAATTTTGCATTATGACATCATAATGGAATTTTGCATTATGACATCATAATGGAATGTTACATTATGACATCATAATGGAATTTTGCATTATGACATCATAATGGAATTTTACATTATGACATCATAATGGAATGTTACATTATGACATCATAATGGAATTTTTCATTATGACATCATAATGGAATTTTACATTATGACATCATAATGGAATTTTTCATTATGACATCATAATGGAATTTTGCATTATGACATCATAATGGAATTTTGCATTATGACATCATAATGGAATGTTACATTATGACATCATAATAGAATTTTGCATTATGACATCATAATGGAATTTACATTATGACATCATAATGGAATTTTACATTATGACATCATAATGGAATTTAAATTATGAGCTCATAATGGAATTTTACATTATGACATCATAATGGAATTTAAATTATGAGCTCATAATGGAATTTGGCATTATGACATCATAATGGAATGTTACATTATGACATCATAATGGAATTTTGCATTTTGACATCATAATGGAATGTTACATTATGACATCATAATGGAATTTTGCATTATGACATCATAATGGAATTTTACATTATGACATCATAATGGAATTTTGCATTATGCCATCATAATGGAATTTTGCATTATGATATCATAATGAAATTTTACATTATGACATCATAATGGAATTTTAAATTATGACATCATAATGGAATTTTGAATTATGACTTCATAATGGAATGTTACATTATGACATCATAATGGAATTTTGCATTATGACATCATAATGAAATGTTACATTATGACATCATAATAGAATTTTGCATTATGACATCATAATGGAATTTTACATTATGACATCATAATGGAATTTTACATTATGACATCATAATGGAATTTTGCATTATGACATCATAATGGAATGTTACATTATGACATCATAATGGAATTTTGCATTATGACATCATAAAGGAATGTTACATTATGACATCATAATGGAATTTTGCATTATGACATCATAATAGAATGTTACATTATGACATCATAATGGAATTTTGCATTATGACATTATTATGGAATTTTACATTATGACATCATAATGGAATGTTACATTATGACATCATAATGGAATTTTGCATTATGACATCATAATGGAATTTAAATTATGAGCTCATAATGGAATTTGGCATTATGACATCATAATGGAATGTTACATTATGACATCATAATGGAATTTTGCATTTTGACATCATAATGGAATGTTACATTATGACATCATAATGGAATTTTGCATTATGACATCATAATGGAATTTTACATTATGACATCATAATGGAATTTTACATTATGGCATCATAATGGAATTTTGCATTATGACATCATAATGGAATTTTGCATTATGACATCATAATGGAATGTTACATTATGACATCATAATGGAATTTTGCATTATAACATCATAATGGAATGTTACATTATGACATCATAATGGAATTTTGCATTATGACATCATAATGGAATTTTTCATTATGACATCATAATGGAATTTTACATTATGACATCATAATGGAATTTTGCATTATGACATCATAATGGAATTTTGCATTATGACATCATAATGGAATGTTACATTATGACATCATAATGGAATTTTGCATTATGACATCATAATGGAATTTTACATTATGACATCATAATGGAATGTTACATTATGACATCATAATGGAATTTTTCATTATGACATCATAATGGAATTTTACATTATGACATCATAATGGAATTTTACATTATGACATCATAATGGAATTTTGCATTATGACATCATAATGGAATTTTACATTATGACATCATAATGGGATTTTACATTATGACATCATAATGGAATTTTGCATTATGACATCATAATGGAATTTTACATTATGACATCATAATGGGATTTTACATTATGACATCATAATGGAATTTTACATTATGACATCATAATGGAATGTTACATTATGACATCATAATGGAATTTTTCATTATGACATCATAATGGAATTTTACATTATGACATCATAATGGAATTTTACATTATGGCATCATAATGGGATTTTACATTATGACATCATAATGGAATTTTACATTATGACATCATAATGGAATGTTACATTATGACATCATAATGGAATTTTTCATTATGACATCATAATGGAATTTTACATTATGACATCATAATGGCATTTTTCATTATGACATCATAATGGAATTTTGCATTATGACATCATAATGGAATTTTGGATTTTGACATCATAATGGAATTTTGCATTATGACATCATAATGGAATGTTACATTATGACATCATAATGGAATTTTGCATTATGACATCATAATGAAATTTTACATTATGACATCATAATGGAATTTTAAATTATGACATCATAATGGAATTTTGCATTATGACATCATAATGGAATGTTACATTATGACATCATAATGAAATTTTGCATTATGACATCATAATGGAATGTTACATTATGACATCATAATAGAATTTTGCATTATGACATCATAATGGAATTTTACATTATGACATCATAATGGAATTTTACATTATGACATCATAATGGAATTTTGCATTATGACATCATAATGGAATTTTACATTATGACATCATAATGGAATTTTGCTTTATGACATCATAATGGAATGTTACATTATGACATCATAATGGAATTTTGCATTATGACATCATAATGGAATGTTACATTATGACATCATAATGGAATTTTGCATTATGACATTATAATGGAATTTTACATTATGACATCATAATGGAATGTTACATTATGACATCATAATGGAATTTTGCATTATGACATCATAATGGAATTTAAATTATGAGCTCATAATGGAATTTGGCATTATGACATCATAATGGAATGTTACATTATGACATCATAATGGAATTTTGCATTTTGACATCATAATGGAATGTTACATTATGACATCATAATGGAATTTTGCTTTATGACATCATAATGGAATGTTACATTATGACATCATAATGGAATTTT
The DNA here is from genome assembly GCF_035609145.1 of Eleutherodactylus coqui. NCBI lineage: Eukaryota > Metazoa > Chordata > Amphibia > Anura > Eleutherodactylidae > Eleutherodactylus > Eleutherodactylus coqui. The sequence goes on from NC_089844.1 coordinate 202,513,364, forward strand.
GCATTATGACATCATAATGGAATTTTCCATTATGACATCATAATGAAATTTTGCATTATGACATCATAATGGAATTTTTCATTATGACATCATGATGGAATTTTACATTATGACATCATAATGGAATTTTGCATTATGACATCATAATGGAATTTTGCATTATGACATCATAATGGAATGTTACATTATGACATCATAATGGAATTTTGCATTATGACATCATAATGGGATTTTGCATTATGACATCATAATGGAATTTTGCATTATGACATCATAATGGAATGTTACATTATGACATCATAATGGAATTTTGCATTATGACATCATAATGGAATGTTACATTATGATATCATAATGGAATTTTGCATTATGACATCATAATGGAATTTAAATTATGAGCTCATAATGGAATTTGGCATTATGACATTATAATGGAATGTTACATTATGACATCATAATGGAATTTTGCATTTTGACATCATAATGGAATGTTACATTATGACATCATAATGGAATTTTGCATTATGACATCATAATGGAATTTTACATTATGACATCATAATGGAATTTTACATGATGACATCATAATGGAATTTTGCATTATGACATCATAATGGAATTTTACATTATGACATCATAATGGGATTTTACATTATGACATCATAATGGAATTTTACATTATGACATCATAATGGAATGTTACATTATGACATCATAATGGAATTTTTCATTATGACATCATAATGGAATTTTACATTATGACATCATAATGGAATTTTACATTATGACATCATAATGGAATTTTGCATTATGACATCATAATGGAATTTTACATTATGACATCATAATGGGATTTTACATTATGACATCATAATGGAATTTTGCATTATGACATCATAATGGAATTTTACATTATGACATCATAATGGGATTTTACATTATGACATCATAATGGAATTTTACATTATGACATCATAATGGAATGTTACATTGTGACATCATAATGGAATTTTTCATTATGACATCATAATGGAATTTTACATTATGACATCATAATGGAATTTTTGATTATGACATCATAATGGAATTTTGCATTATGACATCATAATGGAATTTTGCATTATGACATCATAATGGAATGTTACATTATGACATCATAATGGAATGTTACATTATGACATCATAATAGAATTTTGCATTATGACATCATAATGGAATTTTACATTATGACATCATAATGGAATTTTGCATTATGACATCATAATGGAATTTTACATTATGACATCATAATGGAGTTTTACATTATGACATCATAATGGAATTTTACATTATGACATCATAATGGAATTTTGCATTATGACATCATAATTGAATTTTGCATTATGGCATCATAATGGAATTTTGCATTATGAGATCATAATGGAATTTTGCATTATGACATCATAATGGAATTTTACATTATGACATCATAATGGGATTTTACATTATGACATCATAATGGAATTTTACATTATGACATCATAATGGAATTTTTCATTATGACATCATAATGGAATTTTACATTATGACATCATAATGGAATTTTGCATTATGACATCATAATGGAATTTTGCATTATGACATCATAATGGAATTTTGCATTATGACATCATAATGGAATTTTGCATTATGACATCATAATGGAATGTTACATTATGACATCATAATGGAATTTTGCATTATGACATCATAATGGAATTTACATTATGACATCATAATGGAATTTTACATTATGACATCATAATGGAATTTTGCATTATGACATCATAATGGAATGTTACATTATGACATCATAATGGAATTTTGCTTTATGACATCATAATGGAATGTTACATTATGACATCATAATGGAATTTTGCATTATGACATCATAATGGAATGTTACATTATGACATCATAATGGAATTTTGCATTATGACATTATAATGGAATTTTACATTATGACATCATAATGGAATGTTACATTATGACATCATAATGGAATTTTGCATTATGACATCATAATGGAATTTAAATTATGAGCTCATAATGGAATTTGGCATTATGACATCATAATGGAATGTTACATTATGACATCATAATGGAATTTTGCATTTTGACATCATAATGGAATGTTACATTATGACATCATAATGGAATTTTGCTTTATGACATCATAATGGAATGTTACATTATGACATCATAATGGAATTTTGCATTATGACATCATAATGGAATTTTCCATTATGACATCATAATGAAATTTTGCATTATGACATCATAATGGAATTTTTCATTATGACATCATGATGGAATTTTACATTATGACATCATAATGGAATTTTGCATTATGACATCATAATGGAATTTTGCATTATGACATCATAATGGAATGTTACATTATGACATCATAATGGAATTTTGCATTATGACATCATAATGGGATTTTGCATTATGACATCATAATGGAATTTTGCATTATGACATCATAATGGAATGTTACATTATGACATCATAATGGAATTTTGCATTATGACATCATAATGGAATTTAAATTATGAGCTCATAATGGAATTTGGCATTATGACATTATAATGGAATGTTACATTGTGACATCATAATGGAATTTTGCATTTTGACATCATAATGGAATGTTACATTATGACATCATAATGGAATTTTGCATTATGACATCATAATGGAATTTTACATTATCACATCATAATGGAATTTTACATGATGACATCATAATGGAATTTTGCATTATGACATCATAATGGAATTTTACATTATGACATCATAATGGGATTTTACATTATGACATCATAATGGAATTTTACATTATGACATCATAATGGAATTTTGCATTATGACATCATAATGGAATTTTACATTATGACATCATAATGGGATTTTACATTATGACATCATAATGGAATTTTGCATTATGACATCATAATGGAATTTTACATTATGACATCATAATGGGATTTTACATTATGACATCATAATGGAATTTTACATTATGACATCATAATGGAATGTTACATTATGACATCATAATGGAATTTTTCATTATGACATCATAATGGAATTTTACATTATGACATCATAATGGAATTTTTGATTATGACATCATAATGGAATTTTGCATTATGACATCATAATGGAATTTTGCATTATGACATCATAATGGAATGTTACATTATGACATCATAATAGAATTTTGCATTATGACATCATAATGGAATTTGGCATTATGACATCATAATGGAATGTTACATTATGACATCATAATGGAATTTTGCATTTTGACATCATAATGGAATGTTACATTATGACATCATAATGGAATTTTGCATTATGACATCATAATGGAATTTTACATTATGACATCATAATGGGATTTTACATTATGACATCATAATGGAATTTTACATTATGACATCATAATGGAATTTTTCATTATGACATCATAATGGAATTTTACATTATGACATCATAATGGAATTTTGCATTATGACATCATAATGGAATTTTGCATTATGACATCATAATGGAATTTTGCATTATGACATCATAATGGAATTTTGCATTATGACATCATAATGGAATGTTACATTATGACATCATAATGGAATTTTGCATTATGACATCATAATGGAATTTACATTATGACATCATAATGGAATTTTACATTATGACATCATAATGGAATTTTGCATTATGACATCATAATGGAATGTTACATTATGACATCATAATGGAATTTTGCTTTATGACATCATAATGGAATGTTACATTATGACATCATAATGGAATTTTGCATTATGACATCATAATGGAATGTTACATTATGACATCATAATGGAATTTTGCATTATGACATTATAATGGAATTTTACATTATGACATCATAATGGAATGTTACATTATGACATCATAATGGAATTTTGCATTATGACATCATAATGGAATTTAAATTATGAGCTCATAATGGAATTTGGCATTATGACATCATAATGGAATGTTACATTATGACATCATAATGGAATTTTGCATTTTGACATCATAATGGAATGTTACATTATGACATCATAATGGAATTTTGCTTTATGACATCATAATGGAATGTTACATTATGACATCATAATGGAATTTTGCATTATGACATCATAATGGAATTTTCCATTATGACATCATAATGAAATTTTGCATTATGACATCATAATGGAATTTTTCATTATGACATCATGATGGAATTTTACATTATGACATCATAATGGAATTTTGCATTATGACATCATAATGGAATTTTGCATTATGACATCATAATGGAATGTTACATTATGACATCATAATGGAATTTTGCATTATGACATCATAATGGGATTTTGCATTATGACATCATAATGGAATTTTGCATTATGACATCATAATGGAATGTTACATTATGACATCATAATGGAATTTTGCATTATGACATCATAATGGAATTTAAATTATGAGCTCATAATGGAATTTGGCATTATGACATTATAATGGAATGTTACATTGTGACATCATAATGGAATTTTGCATTTTGACATCATAATGGAATGTTACATTATGACATCATAATGGAATTTTGCATTATGACATCATAATGGAATTTTACATTATCACATCATAATGGAATTTTACATGATGACATCATAATGGAATTTTGCATTATGACATCATAATGGAATTTTACATTATGACATCATAATGGGATTTTACATTATGACATCATAATGGAATTTTACATTATGACATCATAATGGAATTTTGCATTATGACATCATAATGGAATTTTACATTATGACATCATAATGGGATTTTACATTATGAGATCATAATGGAATTTTGCATTATGACATCATAATGGAATTTTACATTATGACATCATAATGGGATTTTACATTATGACATCATAATGGAATTTTACATTATGACATCATAATGGAATGTTACATTATGACATCATAATGGAATTTTTCATTATGACATCATAATGGAATGTTACATTATGACATCATAATGGAATTTTGCATTATGACATCATAATGGAATTTTACATTATGACATCATAATGGAATTTTGCATTATGACATCATAATGGAATTTTGCATTATGACATCATAATGGAATTTTGCATTATGACATCATAATGGAATGTTACATTATGACATCATAATGGAATTTTGCATTATGACATCATAATGGAATGTTACATTATGACATCATAATGGAATTTTGCATTATGACATCATAATGGAATGTTACATTATGACATCATAATGGAATTTTGCATTATGACATTATAATGGAATTTTACATTATGACATCATAATGGAATGTTACATTATGACATCATAATGGAATTTTGCATTATGACATCATAATGGAATTTAAATTATGAGCTCATAATGGAATTTGGCATTATGACATCATAATGGAATGTTACATTATGACATCATAATGGAATTTTGCATTTTGACATCATAATGGAATGTTACATTATGACATCATAATGGAATTTTGCATTATGACATCATAATGGAATTTTACATTATGACATCATAATGGAATTTTACATTATGACATCATAATGGAATTTTGCATTATGACATCATAATGGAATTTTGCATTATGACATCATAATGGAATGTTACATTATGACATCATAATGGAATTTTGCATTATAACATCATAATGGAATGTTACATTATGACATCATAATGGAATTTTGCATTATGACATCATAATGGAATTTTTCATTATGACATCATAATGGAATTTTACATTATGACATCATAATGGAATTTTGCATTATGACATCATAATGGAATTTTGCATTATGACATCATAATGGAATGTTACATTATGACATCATAATGGAATTTTGCATTATGACATCATAATGGAATTTTACATTATGACATCATAATGGAATGTTACATTATGACATCATAATGGAATTTTTCATTATGACATCATAATGGAATTTTACATTATGACATCATAATGGAATTTTTCATTATGACATCATAATGGAATTTTGCATTATGACATCATAATGGAATTTTGCATTATGACATCATAATGGAATGTTACATTATGACATCATAATAGAATTTTGCATTATGACATCATAATGGAATTTACATTATGACATCATAATGGAATTTTACATTATGACATCATAATGGAATTTAAATTATGAGCTCATAATGGAATTTTACATTATGACATCATAATGGAATTTAAATTATGAGCTCATAATGGAATTTGGCATTATGACATCATAATGGAATGTTACATTATGACATCATAATGGAATTTTGCATTTTGACATCATAATGGAATGTTACATTATGACATCATAATGGAATTTTGCATTATGACATCATAATGGAATTTTACATTATGACATCATAATGGAATTTTGCATTATGCCATCATAATGGAATTTTGCATTATGACATCATAATGAAATTTTACATTATGACATCATAATGGAATTTTAAATTATGACATCATAATGGAATTTTGAATTATGACTTCATAATGGAATGTTACATTATGACATCATAATGGAATTTTGCATTATGACATCATAATGAAATGTTACATTATGACATCATAATAGAATTTTGCATTATGACATCATAATGGAATTTTACATTATGACATCATAATGGAATTTTACATTATGACATCATAATGGAATTTTGCATTATGACATCATAATGGAATGTTACATTATGACATCATAATGGAATTTTGCATTATGACATCATAATGGAATTTACATTATGACATCATAATGGAATTTTACATTATGACATCATAATGGAATTTTGCATTATGACATCATAATGGAATGTTACATTATGACATCATAATGGAATTTTGCATTATGACATCATAATGGAATGTTACATTATGACATCATAATGGAATTTTGCATTATGACATCATAATGGAATGTTACATTATGACATCATAATGGAATTTTGCATTATGACATTATAATGGAATTTTACATTATGACATCATAATGGAATGTTACATTATGACATCATAATGGAATTTTGCATTATGACATCATAATGGAATTTAAATTATGAGCTCATAATGGAATTTGGCATTATGACATCATAATGGAATGTTACATTATGACATCATAATGGAATTTTGCATTTTGACATCATAATGGAATGTTACATTATGACATCATAATGGAATTTTGCATTATGACATCATAATGGAATTTTACATTATGACATCATAATGGAATTTTACATTATGACATCATAATGGAATTTTGCATTATGACATCATAATGGAATTTTGCATTATGACATCATAATGGAATGTTACATTATGACATCATAATGGAATTTTGCATTATAACATCATAATGGAATGTTACATTATGACATCATAATGGAATTTTGCATTATGACATCATAATTGAATTTTTCATTATGACATCATAATGGAATTTTACATTATGACATCATAATGGAATTTTGCATTATGACATCATAATGGAATTTTGCATTATGACATCATAATGGAATGTTACATTATGACATCATAATGGAATTTTGCATTATGACATCATAATGGAATTTTACATTATGACATCATAATGGAATGTTACATTATGACATCATAATGGAATTTTTCATTATGACATCATAATGGAATTTTACATTATGACATCATAATGGAATTTTACATTATGACATCATAATGGAATTTTGCATTATGACATCATAATGGAATTTTACATTATGACATCATAATGGGATTTTACATTATGACATCATAATGGAATTTTGCATTATGACATCATAATGGAATTTTACATTATGACATCATAATGGGATTTTACATTATGACATCATAATGGAATTTTACATTATGACATCATAATGGAATGTTACATTATGACATCATAATGGAATTTTTCATTATGACATCATAATGGAATTTTACATTATGGCATCATAATGGAATTTTACATTATGGCATCATAATGGGATTTTACATTATGACATCATAATGGAATTTTACATTATGACATCATAATGGAATGTTACATTATGACATCATAATGGAATTTTTCATTATGACATCATAATGGAATTTTACATTATGACATCATAATGGAATTTTTCATTATGACATCATAATGGAATTTTGCATTATGACATCATAATGGAATTTTGGATTTTGACATCATAATGGAATTTTGCATTATGACATCATAATGGAATGTTACATTATGACATCATAATGGAATTTTGCATTATGACATCATAATGAAATTTTACATTATGACATCATAATGGAATTTTAAATTATGACATCATAATGGAATTTTGCATTATGACATCATAATGGAATGTTACATTATGACATCATAATGAAATTTTGCATTATGACATCATAATGGAATGTTACATTATGACATCATAATAGAATTTTGCATTATGACATCATAATGGAATGTTACATTATGACATCATAATGGAATTTTACATTATGACATCATAATGGAATTTTGCATTATGACATCATAATGGAATTTTACATTATGACATCATAATGGAATTTTGCTTTATGACATCATAATGGAATGTTACATTATGACATCATAATGGAATTTTGCATTATGACATCATAATGGAATGTTACATTATGACATCATAATGGAATTTTGCATTATGACATTATAATGGAATTTTACATTATGACATCATAATGGAATGTTACATTATGACATCATAATGGAATTTTGCATTATGACATCATAATGGAATTTAAATTATGAGCTCATAATGGAATTTGGCATTATGACATCATAATGGAATGTTACATTATGACATCATAATGGAATTTTGCATTTTGACATCATAATGGAATGTTACATTATGACATCATAATGGAATTTTGCATTATGACATCATAATGGAATTTTCCATTATGACATCATAATGAAATTTTGCATTATGACATCATAATGGAATTTTTCATTATGACATCATGATGGAATTTTACATTATGACATCATAATGGAATTTTGCATTATGACATCATAATGGAATTTTGCATTATGACATCATAATGGAATGTTACATTATGACATCATAATAGAATTTTGCATTATGACATCATAATGGGATTTTGCATTATGACATCATAATGGAATTTTGCATTATGACATCATAATGGAATGTTACATTATGACATCATAATGGAATTTTGCATTATGACATCATAATGGAATGTTACATTATGACATCATAATGGAATTTTGCATTATGACATCATAATGGAATTTAAATTATGAGCTCATAATGGAATTTGGCATTATGACATTATAATGGAATGTTACATTATGACATCATAATGGAATTTTGCATTTTGACATCATAATGGAATGTTACATTATGACATCATAATGGAATTTTGCATTATGACATCATAATGGAATTTTACATTATGACATCATAATGGAATTTTACATGATGACATCATAATGGAATTTTGCATTATGACATCATAATGGAATTTTACATTATGACATCATAATGGGATTTTACATTATGACATCATAATGGAATTTTACATTATGACATCATAATGGAATGTTACATTATGACATCATAATGGAATTTTTCATTATGACATCATAATGGAATTTTACATTATGACATCATAATGGAATTTTACATTATGACATCATAATGGAATTTTGCATTATGACATCATAATGGAATTTTACATTATGACATCATAATGGGATTTTACATTATGACATCATAATGGAATTTTGCATTATGACATCATAATGGAATTTTACATTATGACATCATAATGGGATTTTACATTATGACATCATAATGGAATTTTACATTATGACATCATAATGGAATGTTACATTATGACATCATAATGGAATTTTTCATTATGACATCATAATGGAATTTTGCATTATGACATCATAATGGAATTTTGCATTATGACATCATAATGGAATTTTGCATTATGACATCATAATGGAATGTTACATTATGACATCATAATGGAATTTTGCATTATGACATCATAATGGAATGTTACATTATGACATCATAATGGAATTTTGCATTATGACATCATAATGGAATGTTACATTATGACATCATAATGGAATTTTGCATTATGACATTATAATGGAATTTTACATTATGACATCATAATGGAATGTTACATTATGACATCATAATGGAATTTTGCATTATGACATCATAATGGAATTTAAATTCTGAGCTCATAATGGAATTTGGCATTATGACATCATAATGGAATGTTACATTATGACATCATAATGGAATTTTGCATTTTGACATCATAATGGAATGTTACATTATGACATCATAATGGAATTTTGCATTATGACATCATAATGGAATTTTACATTATGACATCATAATGGAATTTTACATTATGACATCATAATGGAATTTTGCATTATGACATCATAATGGAATTTTGCATTATGACATCATAATGGAATGTTACATTATGACATCATAATGGAATTTTGCATTATAACATCATAATGGAATGTTACATTATGACATCATAATGGAATTTTGCATTATGACATCATAATGGAATTTTTCATTATGACATCATAATGGAATTTTACATTATGACATCATAATGGAATTTTGCATTATGACATCATAATGGAATTTTGCATTATGACATCATAATGGAATGTTACATTATGACATCATAATGGAATTTTGCATTATGACATCATAATGGAATTTTACATTATGACATCATAATGGAATGTTACATTATGACATCATAATGGAATTTTTCATTATGACATCATAATGGAATTTTACATTATGACATCATAATGGAATTTTACATTATGACATCATAATGGAATTTTGCATTATGACATCATAATGGAATTTTACATTATGACATCATAATGGAATTTTACATTATGACATCATAATGGAATGTTACATTATGACATCATAATGGAATTTTTCATTATGACATCATAATGGAATTTTACATTATGACATCATAATGGAATTTTTCATTATGACATCATAATGGAATTTTACATTATGACATCATAATGGAATTTTACATTATGGCATCATAATGGGATTTTACATTATGACATCATAATGGAATTTTACATTATGACATCATAATGGAATGTTACATTATGACATCATAATGGAATTTTTCATTATGACATCATAATGGAATTTTACATTATGACATCATAATGGAATTTTTCATTATGACATCATAATGGAATTTTGCATTATGACATCATAATGGAATTTTGGATTTTGACATCATAATGGAATTTTGCATTATGACATCATAATGGAATGTTACATTATGACATCATAATGGAATTTTGCATTATGACATCATAATGAAATTTTACATTATGACATCATAATGGAATTTTAAATTATGACATCATAATGGAATTTTGCATTATGACATCATAATGGAATGTTACATTATGACATCATAATGAAATTTTGCATTATGACATCATAATGGAATGTTACATTATGACATCATAATAGAATTTTGCATTATGACATCATAATGGAATTTTACATTATGACATCATAATGGAATTTTACATTATGACATCATAATGGAATTTTGCATTATGACATCATAATGGAATTTTACATTATGACATCATAATGGAGTTTTACATTATGACATCATAATGGAATTTTACATTATGACATCATAATGGAATTTTGCATTATGACATCATAATTGAATTTTGCATTATGGCATCATAATGGAATTTTGCATTATGAGATCATAATGGAATTTTGCATTATGACATCATAATGGAATTTTACATTATGACATCATAATGGGATTTTACATTATGACATCATAATGGAATTTTACATTATGACATCATAATGGAATGTTACATTATGACATCATAATGGAATTTTTCATTATGACATCATAATGGAATTTTACATTATGACATCATAATGGAATTTTTCATTATGACATCATAATGGAATTTTGCATTATGACATCATAATGGAATTTTGCATTATGACATCATAATGGAATGTTACATTATGACATCATAATGGAATTTTGCATTATGACATCATAATGGAATTTACATTATGACATCATAATGGAATTTTACATTATGACATCATAATGGAATTTTGCATTATGACATCATAATGGAATGTTACATTATGACATCATAATGGAATTTTGCATTATGACATCATAATGGAATGTTACATTATGACATCATAATGGAATTTTGCATTATGACATCATAATGGAATGTTACATTATGACATCATAATGGAATTTTGCATTATGACATTATAATGGAATTTTACATTATGACATCATAATGGAATGTTACATTATGACATCATAATGGAATTTTGCATTTTGACATCATAATGGAATGTTACATTATGACATCATAATGGAATTTTGCATTATGACATCATAATGGAATTTTACATTATGACATCATAATGGAATTTTACATGATGACATCATAATGGAATTTTGCATTATGACATCATAATGGAATTTTACATTATGACATCATAATGGGATTTTACATTATGACATCATAATGGAATTTTACATTATGACATCATAATGGAATGTTACATTATGACATCATAATGGAATTTTTCATTATGACATCATAATGGAATTTTACATTATGACATCATAATGGAATTTTACATTATGACATCATAATGGAATTTTGCATTATGACATCATAATGGAATTTTACATTATGACATCATAATGGGATTTTACATTATGACATCATAATGGAATTTTGCATTATGACATCATAATGGAATTTTACATTATGACATCATAATGGGATTTTACATTATGACATCATAATGGAATTTTACATTATGACATCATAATGGAATGTTACATTATGACATCATAATGGAATTTTTCATTATGACATCATAATGGAATTGTGCATTATGACATCATAATGGAATTTTGCATTATGACATCATAATGGAATTTTGCATTATGACATCATAATGGAATGTTACATTATGACATCATAATGGAATTTTGCATTATGACATCATAATGGAATGTTACATTATGACATCATAATGGAATTTTGCATTATGACATCATAATGGAATGTTACATTATGACATCATAATGGAATTTTGCATTATGACATTATAATGGAATTTTACATTATGACATCATAATGGAATGTTACATTATGACATCATAATGGAATTTTGCATTATGACATCATAATGGAATTTAAATTATGAGCTCATAATGGAATTTGGCATTATGACATCATAATGGAATGTTACATTATGACATCATAATGGAATGTTACATTATGACATCATAATGGAATTTTGCATTATAACATCATAATGGAATGTTACATTATGACATCATAATGGAATTTTGCATTATGACATCATAATGGGATTTTACATTATGACATCATAATGGAATTTTACATTATGACATCATAATGGAATGTTACATTATGACATCATAATGGAATTTTTCATTATGACATCATAATGGAATTGTGCATTATGACATCATAATGGAATTTTGCATTATGACATCATAATGGAATTTTGCATTATGACATCATAATGGAATGTTACATTATGACATCATAATGGAATTTTGCATTATGACATCATAATGGAATGTTACATTATGACATCATAATGGAATTTTGCATTATGACATCATAATGGAATGTTACATTATGACATCATAATGGAATTTTGCATTTTGACATCATAATGGAATGTTACATTATGACGTCATAATGGAATTTTGCATTATGACATCATAATGGAATTTTACATTATGACATCATAATGGAATTTTACATTATGACATCATAATGGAATTTTGCATTATGACATCATAATGGAATTTTGCATTATGACATCATAATGGAATGTTACATTATGACATCATAATGGAATTTTGCATTATAACATCATAATGGAATGTTACATTATGACATCATAATGGAATTTTGCATTATGACATCATAATGGAATTTTTCATTATGACATCATAATGGAATTTTACATTATGACATCATAATGGAATTTTGCATTATGACATCATAATGGAATTTTGCATTATGACATCATAATGGAATGTTACATTATGACATCATAATGGAATTTTGCATTATGACATCATAATGGAATTTTACATTATGACATCATAATGGAATGTTACATTATGACATCATAATGGAATTTTTCATTATGACATCATAATGGAATTTTACATTATGACATCATAATGGAATTTTTCATTATGACATCATAATGGAATTTTGCATTATGACATCATAATGGAATTTTGCATTATGACATCATAATGGAATGTTACATTATGACATCATAATGGAATTTACATTATGACATCATAATGGAATTTTACATTATGACATCATAATGGAATTTAAATTATGAGCTCATAATGGAATTTTACATTATGACATCATAATGGAATTTAAATTATGAGCTCATAATGGAATTTGGCATTATGACATCATAATGGAATGTTACATTATGACATCATAATGGAATTTTGCATTTTGACATCATAATGGAATGTTACATTATGACATCATAATGGAATTTTGCATTATGACATCATAATGGAATTTTACATTATGACATCATAATGGAATTTTGCATTATGCCATCATAATGGAATTTTGCATTATGACATCATAATGAAATTTTACATTATGACATCATAATGGAATTTTAAATTATGACATCATAATGGAATTTTGAATTATGACTTCATAATGGAATGTTACATTATGACATCATAATGGAATTTTGCATTATGACATCATAATGAAATGTTACATTATGACATCATAATAGAATTTTGCATTATGACATCATAATGGAATTTTACATTATGACATCATAATGGAATTTTACATTATGACATCATAATGGAATTTTGCATTATGACATCATAATGGAATGTTACATTATGACATCATAATGGAATTTTGCATTATGACATCATAATGGAATTTACATTATGACATCATAATGGAATTTTACATTATGACATCATAATGGAATTTTGCATTATGACATCATAATGGAATGTTACATTATGACATCATAATGGAATTTTGCATTATGACATCATAATGGAATGTTACATTATGACATCATAATGGAATTTTGCATTATGACATCATAATGGAATGTTACATTATGACATCATAATAAAATTTTGCATTATGACATTATAATGGAATTTTACATTATGACATCATAATGGAATGTTACATTATGACATCATAATGGAATTTTGCATTATGACATCATAATGGAATTTAAATTATGAGCTCATAATGGAATTTGGCAATATGACATCATAATGGAATGTTACATTATGACATCATAATGGAATTTTGCATTTTGACATCATAATGGAATGTTACATTATGACATCATAATGGAATTTTGCATTATGACATCATAATGGAATTTTACATTATGACATCATAATGGAATTTTACATTATGACATCATAATGGAATTTTGCATTATGACATCATAATGGAATTTTGCATTATGACATCATAATGGAATGTTACATTATGACATCATAATGGAATTTTGCATTATAACATCATAATGGAATGTTACATTATGACATCATAATGGAATTTTGCATTATGACATCATAATGGAATTTTTCATTATGACATCATAATGGAATTTTACATTATGACATCATAATGGAATTTTGCATTATGACATCATAATGGAATTTTGCATTATGACATCATAATGGAATGTTACATTATGACATCATAATGGAATTTTGCATTATGACATCATAATGGAATTTTACATTATGACATCATAATGGAATTTTACATTATGACATCATAATGGAATGTTACATTATGACATCATAATGGAATTTTTCATTATGACATCATAATGGAATTTTACATTATGACATCATAATGGAATTTTACATTATGACATCATAATGGAATTTTGCATTATGACATCATAATGGAATTTTACATTATGACATCATAATGGGATTTTACATTATGACATCATAATGGAATTTTGCATTATGACATCATAATGGAATTTTACATTATGACATCATAATGGGATTTTACATTATGACATCATAATGGAATTTTACATTATGACATCATAATGGAATGTTACATTATGACATCATAATGGAATTTTGAATTATGACATCATAATGGAATTTTACATTATGGCATCATAATGGAATTTTACATTATGGCATCATAATGGGATTTTACATTATGACATCATAATGGAATTTTACATTATGACATCATAATGGAATGTTACATTATGACATCATAATGGAATTTTTCATTATGACATCATAATGGAATTTTACATTATGACATCATAATGGAATTTTTCATTATGACATCATAATGGAATTTTGCATTATGACATCATAATGGAATTTTGGATTTTGACATCATAATGGAATTTTGCATTATGACATCATAATGGAATGTTACATTATGACATCATAATGGAATTTTGCATTATGACATCATAATGAAATTTTACATTATGACATCATAATGGAATTTTAAATTATGACATCATAATGGAATTTTGCATTATGACATCATAATGGAATGTTACATTATGACATCATAATGAAATTTTGCATTATGACATCATAATGGAATGTTACATTATGACATCATAATAGAATTTTGCATTATGACATCATAATGAAATGTTACATTATGACATCATAATAGAATTTTGCATTATGACATCATAATGGAATTTTACATTATGACATCATAATGGAATTTTACATTATGACATCATAATGGAATTTTGCATTATGACATCATAATGGAATGTTACATTATGACATCATAATGGAATTTTGCATTATGACATCATAATGGAATTTACATTATGACATCATAATGGAATTTTACATTATGACATCATAATGGAATTTTGCATTATGACATCATAATGGAATGTTACATTATGACATCATAATGGAATTTTGCATTATGACATCATAATGGAATGTTACATTATGACATCATAATGGAATTTTGCATTATGACATCATAATGGAATGTTACATTATGACATCATAATGGAATTTTGCATTATGACATTATAATGGAATTTTACATTATGACATCATAATGGAATGTTACATTATGACATCATAATGGAATTTTGCATTATGACATCATAATGGAATTTAAATTATGAGCTCATAATGGAATTTTACATTATGACATCATAATGGAATTTTACATTATGACATCATAATGGAATTTTGCATTATGACATCATAATGGAATTTTGCATTATGACATCATAATGGAATGTTACATTATGACATCATAATGGAATTTTGCATTATAACATCATAATGGAATGTTACATTATGACATCATAATGGAATTTTGCATTATGACATCATAATGGAATTTTTCATTATGACATCATAATGGAATTTTACATTATGACATCATAATGGAATTTTGCATTATGACATCATAATGGAATTTTGCATTATGACATCATAATGGAATGTTACATTATGACATCATAATGGAATTTTGCATTATGACATCATAATGGAATTTTACATTATGACATCATAATGGAATGTTACATTATGACATCATAATGGAATTTTTCATTATGACATCATAATGGAATTTTACATTATGACATCATAATGGAATTTTACATTATGACATCATAATGGAATTTTGCATTATGACATCATAATGGAATTTTACATTATGACATCATAATGGGATTTTACATTATGACATCATAATGGAATTTTGCATTATGACATCATAATGGAATTTTACATTATGACATCATAATGGGATTTTACATTATGACATCATAATGGAATTTTACATTATGACATCATAATGGAATGTTACATTATGACATCATAATGGAATTTTTCATTATGACATCATAATGGAATTTTACATTATGACATCATAATGGAATTTTACATTATGGCATCATAATGGGATTTTACATTATGACATCATAATGGAATTTTACATTATGACATCATAATGGAATGTTACATTATGACATCATAATGGAATTTTTCATTATGACATCATAATGGAATTTTACATTATGACATCATAATGGAATTTTTCATTATGACATCATAATGGAATTTTGCATTATGACATCATAATGGAATTTTGGATTTTGACATCATAATGGAATTTTGCATTATGACATCATAATGGAATTTTGGATTTTGACATCATAATGGAATTTTGCATTATGACATCATAATGGAATGTTACATTATGACATCATAATGGAATTTTAAATTATGACATCATAATGGAATTTTACATTATGACATCATAATGGAATTTTAAATTATGACATCATAATGGAATTTTGCATTATGACATCATAATGGAATGTTACATTATGACATCATAATAGAATTTTGCATTATGACATCATAATGGAATTTTACATTATGACATCATAATGGAATTTTACATTATGACATCATAATGGAATTTTGCATTATGACATCATAATGGAATTTTACATTATGACATCATAATGGAATTTTGCTTTATGACATCATAATGGAATGTTACATTATGACATCATAATGGAATTTTGCATTATGACATCATAATGGAATGTTACATTATGACATCATAATGGAATTTTGCATTATGACATTATAATGGAATTTTACATTATGACATCATAATGGAATGTTACATTATGACATCATAATGGAATTTTGCATTATGACATCATAATGGAATTTAAATTATGAGCTCATAATGGAATTTGGCATTATGACATCATAATGGAATGTTACATTATGACATCATAATGGAATTTTGCATTTTGACATCATAATGGAATGTTACATTATGACATCATAATGGAATTTTGCTTTATGACATCATAATGGAATGTTACATTATGACATCATAATGGAATTTTGCATTATGACATCATAATGGAATTTTCCATTATGACATCATAATGAAATTTTGCATTATGACATCATAATGGAATTTTTCATTATGACATCATGATGGAATTTTACATTATGACATCATAATGGAATTTTGCATTATGACATCATAATGGAATTTTGCATTATGACATCATAATGGAATGTTACATTATGACATCATAATGGAATTTTGCATTATGACATCATAATGGGATTTTGCATTATGACATCATAATGGAATTTTGCATTATGACATCATAATGGAATGTTACATTATGACATCATAATGGAATTTTGCATTATGACATCATAATGGAATGTTACATTATGACATCATAATGGAATTTTGCATTATGACATCATAATGGAATTTAAATTATGAGCTCATAATGGAATTTGGCATTATGACATTATAATGGAATGTTACATTATGACATCATAATGGAATTTTGCATTTTGACATCATAATGGAATGTTACATTATGACATCATAATGGAATTTTGCATTATGACATCATAATGGAATTTTACATTATGACATCATAATGGAATTTTACATGATGACATCATAATGGAATTTTACATTATGACATCATAATGGAATGTTACATTATGACATCATAATGGAATTTTTCATTATGACATCATAATGGAATTTTACATTATGACATCATAATGGAATTTTACATTATGACATCATAATGGAATTTTGCATTATGACATCATAATGGAATTTTACATTATGACATCATAATGGGATTTTACATTATGACATCATAATGGAATTTTGCATTATGACATCATAATGGAATTTTACATTATGACATCATAATGGGATTTTACATTATGACATCATAATGGAATTTTACATTATGACATCATAATGGAATGTTACATTATGACATCATAATGGAATTTTTCATTATGACATCATAATGGAATTTTGCATTATGACATCATAATGGAATTTTGCATTATGACATCATAATGGAATTTTGCATTATGACATCATAATGGAATGTTACATTATGACATCATAATGGAATTTTGCATTATGACATCATAATGGAATGTTACATTATGACATCATAATGGAATTTTGCATTATGACATCATAATGGAATGTTACATTATGACATCATAATGGAATTTTGCATTATGACATTATAATGGAATTTTACATTATGACATCATAATGGAATGCTACATTATGACATCATAATGGAATTTTGCATTATGACATCATAATGGAATTTAAATTATGAGCTCATAATGGAATTTGGCATTATGACATCATAATGGAATGTTACATTATGACATCATAATGGAATTTTGCATTTTGACATCATAATGGAATGTTACATTATGACATCATAATGGAATTTTGCATTATGACATCATAATGGAATTTTACATTATGACATCATAATGGAATTTTACATTATGACATCATAATGGAATTTTGCATTATGACATCATAATGGAATTTTGCATTATGACATCATAATGGAATGTTACATTATGACATCATAATGGAATTTTGCATTATAACATCATAATGGAATGTTACATTATGACATCATAATGGAATTTTGCATTATGACATCATAATGGAATTTTTCATTATGACATCATAATGGAATTTTACATTATGACATCATAATGGAATTTTGCATTATGACATCATAATGGAATTTTGCATTATGACATCATAATGGAATGTTACATTATGACATCATAATGGAATTTTGCATTATGACATCATAATGGAATTTTACATTATGACATCATAATGGAATGTTACATTATGACATCATAATGGAATTTTTCATTATGACATCATAATGGAATTTTACATTATGACATCATAATGGAATTTTTCATTATGACATCATAATGGAATTTTGCATTATGACATCATAATGGAATTTTGCATTATGACATCATAATGGAATGTTACATTATGACATCATAATAGAATTTTTCATTATGACATCATAATGGAATTTACATTATGACATCATAATGGAATTTTACATTATGACATCATAATGGAATTTAAATTATGAGCTCATAATGGAATTTTACATTATGACATCATAATGGAATTTAAATTATGAGCTCATAATGGAATTTGGCATTATGACATCATAATGGAATGTTACATTATGACATCATAATGGAATTTTGCATTTTGACATCATAATGGAATGTTACATTATGACATCATAATGGAATTTTGCATTATGACATCATAATGGAATTTTACATTATGACATCATAATGGAATTTTGCATTATGCCATCATAATGGAATTTTGCATTATGACATCATAATGAAATTTTACATTATGACATCATAATGGAATTTTAAATTATGACATCATAATGGAATTTTGAATTATGACTTCATAATGGAATGTTACATTATGACATCATAATGGAATTTTGCATTATGACATCATAATGAAATGTTACATTATGACATCATAATAGAATTTTGCATTATGACATCATAATGGAATTTTACATTATGACTAGAGATGAGCGAACGCGTTCGTCCGAGCTTGATATTCGTGCGAATATTAGGGTGTTCGGGATGTTCGTTATTCGTGACGAACACCATGCGGTGTTCTGGTTACTTTCACTTCCTTCCCTGAGACGTTAGCGCGCTTTTCTGGCCAATTGAAAGACAGGGAAGGCATTACAACTTCCCCCTGCAACGTTTAAGCCCTATACCACCCCCCTGCTGTGAGTGGCTGGCGAGATCAGGTGTTCGCCTAATATAAAAGTCGGCCCCTCCCGCGGCTCGCCTCAGATGCGGTGTGAGTTAGATGAGGGACAGTGCTGTTTATACCGGAGCTGCTGTAGGGAAAGAATTGGTAGTTAGTGTAGGCTTCAAGACCCCCCAAAGGTCCTTATTAGGGCCACTGATAGCTGTGTGTTGGCTGCTGTTAGCAGTGGGATTTTTTTTTCTTTCTCAAAATCGCCTCTGCAGACCGTTGCACCTGGCATTAGGGACAGAAGTGCTGCATAGGCAGGGAGAGTGTTAGGAGTGAGTGTAGCCTTCAAGAACCTCAACGGTCCTTTCTAGGGCCATATTTATCCGTGTGCAGTACTGTCCAGGCTGCTGTTGGCTGTGCTGCATTTTTTTTGGGCTTCTCAAAATCGCCTCTGCAGAGCATTGCACCCTCCATTGATACTGCAGGGAAAGAATTGTATAGGCAGGGCCACAACACAGTTATTATTCATAGAATATACGCAGTGCTGCCTGTTGGTGGGAAAAAACTGAAAAGAAATCTATTTGTCCAGCCTGTGTCCGTCCTTACGCCTGTGGAGACGTGTGAGCTGCGTGAAAAACATTGCTAAATCATACGCAGCCAGCTACGCTTTACTGCTGGGTTCGCCATTTGCTTTCCTTAATTGGGGAAAAAAATACCTGCTCTCCAAGAGTTATAATAACTCTGCTACCCTCACGTTCTGTGACACATAAGCAGGGACACAGCGCAGTTATTAAACTTCGCCGGTTCATTGAATATACGCAGTGCTGCCTGTTGGTGGGAAAAAACTGAAAACAAATCTATTTGTCCAGCCTGTGTCCGTCCTTACGCCTGTGGAGACGTGTGAGCTGCGTGAAAAACATTGCTAAATCATACGCAGCCAGCTACGCTTTACTGCTGGGTTCGCCATTTGCTTTCCTTAATTGGGGAAAAAAATACCTGCTCTCCAAGAGTTATAATAACTCTGCTACCCTCACGTTCTGTGACACATAAGCAGGGACACAGCGCAGTTATTAAACTTCGCAGGTTCATTGAATATACGCAGTGCTGCCTGTTGGTGGGAAAAAACTGAAAAGAAATCTATTTGTCCAGCCTGTGTCCGTCCTTACGCCTGTGTAGACGTGTGAGCTGCGTGAAAAACATTGCTAAATCATACGCAGCCAGCTACGCTTTACTGCTGGGTTCGCCATTTGCTTTCCTTAATTGGGAAAAAAAATACCTGCTCTCCAAGAGTTATAATAACTCTGCTACCCTCACGTTCTGTGACACATAAGCAGGGACACAGCGCAGTTATTAAACTTCGCAGGTTCATTGAATATACGCAGTGCTGCCTGTTGGTGGGAAAAAACTGAAAAGAAATCTATTTGTCCAGCCTGTGTCCGTCCTTACGCCTGTGTAGACGTGTGAGCTGCGTGAAAAACATTGCTAAATCATACGCAGCCAGCTACGCTTTACTGCTGGGTTCGCCATTTGCTTTCCTTAATTGGGGAAAAAAATACCTGCTCTCCAAGAGTTATAATAACTCTGCTACCCTCACGTTCTGTGACACATAAGCAGGGACACAGCGCAGTTATTAAACTTCGCAGGTTCATTGAATATACGCAGTGCTGCCTGTTGGTGGGAAAAAACTGAAAACAAATCTATTTGTCCAGCCTGTGTCCGTCCTTACGCCTGTGTAGACGTGTGAGCTGCGTGAAAAACATTGCTAAATCATACGCAGCCAGCTACGCTTTACTGCTGGGTTCGCCATTTGCTTTCCTTAATTGGGAAAAAAAATACCTGCTCTCCAAGAGTTATAATAACTCTGCTACCCTCACGTTCTGTGACACATAAGCAGGGACACAGCGCAGTTATTAAACTTCGCAGGTTCATTGAATATACGCAGTGCTGCCTGTTGGTGGGAAAAAACTGAAAAGAAATCTATTTGTCCAGCCTGTGTCCGTCCTTACGCCTGTGTAGACGTGTGAGCTGCGTGAAAAACATTGCTAAATCATACGCAGCCAGCTACGCTTTACTGCTGGGTTCGCCATTTGCTTTCCTTAATTGGGAAAAAAAAATACCTGCTCTCCAAGAGTTATAATAACTCTGCTACCCTCACGTTCTGTGACACATAAGCAGGGACACAGCACAGTTATTAAACTTAGATAATTCATTCACTAGAGGCAGTGGGGCCTTTCGTTTTCCAAAAAGGGCAAAAATTATATTTGGCCTGCAGTCTTGCGCCAATTTATTTCCTGCCTGGGAAATCTAATCACTGGTAATACAGCATGCTGAGGGGTAGGGGTAAGCCTAGAGGACGTGGACGTGGACGTGGCCGAGGACGCGGAGGGCCAAGTGAGGGTGTGGGCACAGGCCAAGCTCCTGATCCAGGTGTGTCGCAGCTGTCTGCTGCGCGATTAGGAGAGAGGCACGTTTCTGGCGTCCCCACATTCATCGCCCAATTAATGGGTCCACGCGGGAGACGGTTATTAGAAAATGAGCAGTGTGAGCAGGTCCTGTCCTGGATGGCAGAAAGTGCTTCGAGCAACCTATCGTCTACCCGCAGTTCTGCGCCGTCCACTGCTGCCAATCCGAATCCTCTGTCTGCTGCTCCTCCTTCCTCCCAGCCTCCTCAGTCCACTACAATGACACCTGCTCAGGAGCGGGAACACTCCCAGGAACTGTTCTCGGGCCCCTGCTTAGATTGGGCAGCAGCGGTTCCTCTCCCACCAGAGGAGTTTATCGTCACTGATGCCCAACCATTCGAAAGTTCCCGGGGTCCGGGGGAAGAGGCTGGGGACTTCCGCCAACTGTCTCAACAACTTTCTGTGGGTGAGGAGGACGATGACGATCAGACACAGTTGTCTTGCAGTGAGGTAGTAGTAAGGGCAGTAAGTCCCAGGGAGCAGCGCACAGAGGATTCGGAGGAAGAGCAGCAGGACGATGAGGTGACTGACCCCACCTGGTGTGCAACGCTTACTCAGGAGGACAGGTCTTCAGAGGGGGAGTCAAGGGCATCAGCAGGGCAGGTTGCAAGAGGCAGTGCGGTGGCCAGGGGTAGAGGCAGGGCCAGACCGAATAATCCACCAAGTGTTTCCCAAAGCGCCCCCTCGCGCCATGCCACCCTGCGTAGGCCGAGGTGCTCTAAGGTCTGGCAGTTTTTCACAGAGACGCCTGACGACCGACGAACAGTGGTGTGCAACCTTTGTCGCGCAAAGCTCAGCCGGGGAGCCAACACCAACAGCCTCACCACCACCACCATGCGCAGACATATGATGGCCAAGCACCCCGCAAGGTGGGACAAAGGCCGTTCACCGTCTCCGGTTTGCACCCCTGCCTCTCCCCCTGTGCCCCAACCTGCCACTGAGATGCAACCCCCCTCTCAGGACACAGGCACTACCGCCTCATGGCCTGCACCCACACCCTCATCTCCGCTGTCCTCGGCCCCATCCAGCAGTGTAGTTCAGCGCACCGTTCAGCCGTCGCTTGCGCAAGTGTTCGAGCGCAAGCGCAAGTACGCCGCCACGCACCCGCACGCTCAAACGTTAACCGTCCGCATCGCAAAATTCATCAGCCTTGAGATGCTGCCGTATAGGGTTGTGGAAACGGAGTCCTTCAAAAGTATCATGGAGGCGGCGGCCCCGCGCTACTCAGTTCCCAGTCGCCACTACTTTTCCCGATGTGCCGTCCCAGCCCTGCACGACCACGTCTCCCGCAACATTGTGCGCGCCCTCACCAACGCGGTTACTGCCACGGTCCACTTAACTACGGACACGTGGACAAGCACAGGCGGGCAGGGCCACTACATCTCCCTGACGGCACATTGGGTGAATTTAGTGGAGGCTGGGACAGAGTCAGAGCCTGGGACCGCTCACGTCCTACCCACCCCCAGAATTGCGGGCCCCAGCTCGGTGCTGGTATCTGCGGAGGTGTATGCTTCCTCCACTAAAGCACCCTCCTCCTCCTCCTCCTCCTCTGTCTCACAATCAAGATGTGTTAGCAGCAGCATGTCGCCAGCAGTCGGTGTCGCGCGGTGTGGCAGCACAGCGGTGGGCAAGCGTCAGCAGGCCGTGCTGAAACTACTCAGCTTAGGCGATAAGAGGCACACGGCCCACGAACTGCTGCAGGGTCTGACACAGCAGACCGACCGCTGGCTTGCGCCGCTGAGCCTCCAACCGGGCATGGTCGTGTGTGACAACGGCCGTAACCTGGTGGCGGCTCTGCAGCTTGGCAGCCTCACGCACGTGCCATGCCTGGCCCACGTCTTTAATTTGGTGGTTCAGCGGTTTCTGAAAAGCTACCCACGCTTGTCAGACCTGCTCGTAAAGGCGCGCCGGCTCTGCGCACATTTCCGCAAGTCCCACACGGACGCTGCCACCCTGCGCACCCTGCAACATCACTTTAAGCTGCCAGTGCACCGACTGCTGTGCGACGTGCCCACACGGTGGAACTCTACGCTCCACATGTTGGCCAGGCTCTATGAACAACGGAGAGCTATAGTCGAATACCAACTCCAACATGGGCGGCGCAGTGGGAGTCAGCCTCCTCAATTCCTTTCAGAAGAGTGGGCCTGGTTGGCAGACATCTGCCATGTCCTTGGTAATTTTGAGGAGTCTACCCAGGTGGTGAGCGGCGATGCTACAATCATTAGCGTCACCATTCCTCTGCTATGCATCTTGAGAAATTCCCTGCAAACCATAAAGGCAGCTGCTTTGCGCTCGGAAACGGGGGCGGGGGAAGACAGTATGCCGCTGGATAGTCAGGGCACCCTCCTGTCTATTTCTCAGCGCGTACAGGAGGAGGAGGAGGAGCATGAGGAGGAGGGGGAAGAGACAGCTTGGCCCGCTGCTGACGGTACACCGGCTGATTGCCTGTCATCCTTTCAGCGTGTATGGCCTGAGGAGGAGGAGGAGGAGGAGGATCCTGAAAGTGATCTTCCTAGTGAAGACAGCCATGTGTTGCGTACAGGTACCCTGGCACACATGGCTGACTTCATGTTAGGATGCCTTTCTCGTGACCCTCGCGTTGCACGCATTCTGGCCACTACGGATTACTGGGTGTACACACTGCTCGATCCACGGTATAAGGAGAACCTGCCCACTCTCATTCCCGAAGAGGAAAGGGGTTCGAGAGTGTTGCTATACCACAGGACCCTTGCGGACAAGCTGATGGTAAAATTCCCAGCCGACAGCGCTAGTGGCAGAAGGCGCAGTTCCGAGGGCCATGTTGCAGGGGATGTGCGTAGATCGAGCAGCATGTACATCCCAGGCAGTGCAACAGTCTTTAAGGGCCTGGCCAGCTTTATGGCTCCCCACCAAGACTGTGTCACCGCTCCCCAGTCACGGCTGAGTCGGCGGGAGCACTGCAAAAGGATGGTGAGGGAGTACGTAGCGGATCGCACGACCATCCTTGGTGACGCCTCTGCCCCCTACAACTACTGGGTGTCGAAGCTGGACACGTGGCCTGAACTAGCCCTGTATGCCCTTGAGGTGCTTGCTTGTCCTGCGGCTAGCGTGTTGTCGGAGAGGGTGTTTAGTGCGGCTGGGGGAATCATCACAGATAAGCGTAGCCGCTTGTCAACCGACAGTGCCGACAGGCTAACACTCATCAAGATGAACAAAGGCTGGATTTCGCCAGACTTCTGTTCTCCACCAGCGGACAGCAGCGATACGTAAGCAATACGTAGGCTGCACCCGCGGATGGAAGCTACGTTCTCTCTCACCATCCAAAACGGGGACATTTCTGCTTCATCAATCTGTGTCTAATATTCCTCCTCCTCCTCCTCCTGCTCCTCCTCCTGAAACCTCACGTAATCACGCTGAACGGGCAATTTTTCTTAGGGCCACAAGGCTCACTCAAATAATTTTTCTGAACAATTTTTATAAGTTTCAATGCGCTTAAAAGCATTGGAACTTTAACTTGAACCAATTTTTCGTTACACTGGGCTGCCTCCAGGCCTAGTTACCACTTAAGCCACATTAACCAAAGCGATTAATGGGTTTCACCTGCCCTCTTGGCTGGCCATGGCCAATTTTTGGGATGTACATTAGTACTGTTGATACAGCAATTTTTGTGGGCCCTCGCCTACAGTGTAATCAAATTAATTTTTAGCCCACCTGCATTACAGCTGACGTTACCTCAGCTGTGTTGGGCAATGCAATGGGATATTTTTGTGTACCGCCGGTGGGTTCCAGGGAGCCACCCATGCTGTAGGTGCACACTGAGTTTTTAATACTTCTGTACACTTCTAAAGAACCCGTCTGACTGGGGCATGCAGTGTGGGCCGAAGCCCACCTGTATTACGCACGACATTACTACCTCAGCTGTGTTGGGCAATGCAATGGGATATTTCTATGTACCGCCGGTGGCTTCCTGGCACCCACCCAGGCAGTGGGTCCACAGGGAGTTAAACCTACATGTGTCCACTTGTAAAGAACCCCAGTCTGACTGGGGCATGCAGTGTGGGCCGAAGCCCACCTGCATTACGCACGACATTACTACCTCAGCTGTGTTGGGCAATGCAATGGGATATTTTTGTGTACCGCCGGTGGGTTCCAGGGAGCCACCCATGCTGTAGGTGCACACTGAGTTTTTAATACTTCTGTACACTTCTAAAGAACCCGTCTGACTGGGGCATGCAGTGTGGGCCGAAGCCCACCTGTATTACGCACGACATTACTACCTCAGCTGTGTTGGGCAATGCAATGGGATATTTCTATGTACCGCCGGTGGCTTCCTGGCACCCACCCAGGCAGTGGGTCCACAGGGAGTTAAACCTACATGTGTCCACTTGTAAAGAACCCCAGTCTGACTGGGGCATGCAGTGTGGGCCGAAGCCCACCTGCATTACGCACGACATTACTACCTCAGCTGTGTTGGGCAATGCAATGGGATATTTTTGTGTACCGCCGGTGGGTTCCAGGGAGCCACCCATGCTGTAGGTGCACACTGAGTTTTTAATACTTCTGTACACTTCTAAAGAACCCGTCTGACTGGGGCATGCAGTGTGGGCCGAAGCCCACCTGTATTACGCACGACATTACTACCTCAGCTGTGTTGGGCAATGCAATGGGATATTTCTATGTACCGCCGGTGGCTTCCTGGCACCCACCCAGGCAGTGGGTCCACAGGGAGTTAAACCTACATGTGTCCACTTGTAAAGAACCCCAGTCTGACTGGGGCATGCAGTGTGGGCCGAAGCCCACCTGCATTAACCCTTTCCAGTCCACTGTGTGACCTGTGAAGACATTAGGGTTTAAGGCTGTACAGCTCCGTTGTTGGTAGACGTCCGTCGGGGTTCTCTTACTGTATATTGCCAGCCTCTCTGCTGTCGGAGCCTATCCTACGTGTCAGCTCATGCAGTACTGGCTTTAGCCAGCATATAGCGCCGTTGTATAACAGCAGAAAAAGAGTAAGCCCCCTAGGAAAACCATATACAAATTGGATTGGAAAGGGTTAAGCACAACATTACTACCTCAGCTGTGTTGGGCAATGCAATGGGATATTTCTATGTACCGCCGGTGGCTTCCTGGCACCCACCCATGCTGTAGGTGCACACGGAGTTTTTACTACATCTGTACACTTATAAAGAACCCCAGTCAGACTGGGGCATGCAGTGTGGGCCGAAGCCCACCTGCATTAAGCACGACATTACTACCTCAGCTGTGTTGGGCAATGCAATGGGATATTTCTGTGTACCGCCAGTGGGTTCCAGGGAGCCACCCATGCTGTGGGTCGACAGGGACTTCACAATAGGGAGTTGTACCTGCCTGTGTCTATGAATTAAAAAGCCCGGTCTGACTGGGGCATGCAGACACCTTGACAGAATGAATAGTGTGTGGCACATAGGTTCCCCATTGCTATGCCCACGTGTGCAGCTCCTGATGGCGGTGGCACAGGATTCTATTTCTCATTGCTTCTGTACAGCATTGTGGGCTATCGCTCCGCCACTTTTAAAGAGGGTCGCTGCCTAGCCGTGCCAACCTCTGCAGTGTGTGCCTGCGGTCCCTCGTCATGGCAGACGCAATTCTAAATAGACATGAGCGTGGTGTGGCATGAGGGCAGCTGAAGGCTGCGCAGGGACACTTTGGTGTGCGCTGTGGGGGGGAGGGGGGGCGGTTGGGCAGCATGTAACCCAGGAGAAGTGTCAGTGGAGTGTCATGCAGGCAGTGATTGTGCTTTGTTGGAGGTAGTGTGGTGCTTAGCAAAGGTATGCCATGCTAATGAGGGCTTTTCAGAAGTAAAAGTTGTTGGGAGGGGGGGGGCCCACTCTTGCCGGTATTGTGGCTTAATAGTGGGACCTGGGAACTTGAGATGCAGCCCAACATGTAGCCCCTCGCCTGCCCTATCCGTCACTGTGTCATTCCCATCACTTTCCTGAATTGCCCAGATTTTCACACATGAAAACCTTAGCGAGCATCGGCGAAATACAAAAATGTTCTGGTCGCCCATTGACTTCAATGGGGTTCGTTGTTCGAAACGAACCCTCGAGCATCACGGGAAGTTCGTTACGAATAACGAACACCCGAACATTTTGGTGTTCGCTCATCTCTAATTATGACATCATAATGGAATTTTACATTATGACATCATAATGGAATTTTGCATTATGACATCATAATGGAATGTTACATTATGACATCATAATGGAATTTTGCATTATGACATCATAATGGAATTTACATTATGACATCATAATGGAATTTTACATTATGACATCATAATGGAATTTTGCATTATGACATCATAATGGAATGTTACATTATGACATCATAATGGAATTTTGCATTATGACATCATAATGGAATGTTACATTATGACATCATAATGGAATTTTGCATTATGACATCATAATGGAATGTTACATTATGACATCATAATGGAATTTTGCATTATGACATTATAATGGAATTTTACATTATGACATCATAATGGAATGTTACATTATGACATCATAATGTAATTTTGCATTATGACATCATAATGGAATTTAAATTATGAGCTCATAATGGAATTTGGCATTATGACATCATAATGGAATGTTACATTATGACATCATAATGGAATTTTGCATTTTGACATCATAATGGAATGTTACATTATGACATCATAATGGAATTTTGCATTATGACATCATAATGGAATTTTACATTATGACATCATAATGGAATTTTACATTATGACATCATAATGGAATTTTGCATTATGACATCATAATGGAATTTTGCATTATGACATCATAATGGAATGTTACATTATGACATCATAATGGAATTTTGCATTATAACATCATAATGGAATGTTACATTATGACATCATAATGGAATTTTGCATTATGACATCATAATGGAATTTTTCATTATGACATCATAATGGAATTTTACATTATGACATCATAATGGAATTTTGCATTATGACATCATAATGGAATTTTGCATTATGACATCATAATGGAATGTTACATTATGACATCATAATGGAATTTTGCATTATGACATCATAATGGAATTTTACATTATGACATCATAATGGAATGTTACATTATGACATCATAATGGAATTTTTCATTATGACATCATAATGGAATTTTACATTATGACATCATAATGGAATGTTACATTATGACATCATAATGGAATTTTGCATTATGACATCATAATGGAATTTACATTATGACATCATAATGGAATTTTACATTATGACATCATAATGGAATTTTGCATTATGACATCATAATGGAATGTTACATTATGACATCATAATGGAATTTTGCATTATGACATCATAATGGAATGTTACATTATGACATCATAATGGAATTTTGCATTATGACATCATAATGGAATGGTACATTATGACATCATAATGGAATTTTGCATTATGACATTATAATGGAATTTTACATTATGACATCATAATGGAATGTTACATTATGACATCATAATGGAATTTTGCATTATGACATCATAATGGAATTTAAATTATGAGCTCATAATGGAATTTGGCATTATGACATCATAATGGAATGTTACATTATGACATCATAATGGAATTTTGCATTTTGACATCATAATGGAATGTTACATTATGACATCATAATGGAATTTTGCATTATGACATCATAATGGAATTTTGCATTATGACATCATAATGGAATTTTACATTATGACATCATAATGGAATTTTACATTATGACATCATAATGGAATTTTGCATTATGACATCATAATGGAATTTTGCATTATGACATCATAATGGAATGTTACATTATGACATCATAATGGAATTTTGCATTATAACATCATAATGGAATGTTACATTATGACATCATAATGGAATTTTGCATTATGACATCATAATGGAATTTTTCATTATGACATCATAATGGAATTTTACATTATGACATCATAATGGAATTTTGCATTATGACATCATAATGGAATTTTGCATTATGACATCATAATGGAATGTTACATTATGACATCATAATGGAATTTTGCATTATGACATCATAATGGAATTTTACATTATGACATCATAATGGAATGTTACATTATGACATCATAATGGAATTTTTCATTATGACATCATAATGGAATTTTACATTATGACATCATAATGGAATTTTACATTATGACATCATAATGGAATTTTGCATTATGACATCATAATGGAATTTTACATTATGACATCATAATGGAATTTTACATTATGACATCATAATGGAATGTTACATTATGACATCATAATGGAATTTTTCATTATGACATCATAATGGAATTTTACATTATGACATCATAATGGAATTTTTCATTATGACATCATAATGGAATTTTACATTATGACATCATAATGGAATTTTACATTATGGCATCATAATGGGATTTTACATTATGACATCATAATGGAATTTTACATTATGACATCATAATGGAATGTTACATTATGACATCATAATGGAATTTTTCATTATGACATCATAATGGAATTTTACATTATGACATCATAATGGAATTTTTCATTATGACATCATAATGGAATTTTGCATTATGACATCATAATGGAATTTTGGATTTTGACATCATAATGGAATTTTGCATTATGACATCATAATGGAATGTTACATTATGACATCATAATGGAATTTTGCATTATGACATCATAATGAAATTTTACATTATGACATCATAATGGAATTTTAAATTATGACATCATAATGGAATTTTGCATTATGACATCATAATGGAATGTTACATTATGACATCATAATGAAATTTTGCATTATGACATCATAATGGAATGTTACATTATGACATCATAATAGAATTTTGCATTATGACATCATAATGGAATTTTACATTATGACATCATAATGGAATTTTACATTATGACATCATAATGGAATTTTGCATTATGACATCATAATGGAATTTTACATTATGACATCATAATGGAGTTTTACATTATGACATCATAATGGAATTTTACATTATGACATCATAATGGAATTTTGCATTATGACATCATAATTGAATTTTGCATTATGGCATCATAATGGAATTTTGCATTATGAGATCATAATGGAATTTTGCATTATGACATCATAATGGAATTTTACATTATGACATCATAATGGGATTTTACATTATGACATCATAATGGAATTTTACATTATGACATCATAATGGAATGTTACATTATGACATCATAATGGAATTTTTCATTATGACATCATAATGGAATTTTACATTATGACATCATAATGGAATTTTTCATTATGACATCATAATGGAATTTTGCATTATGACATCATAATGGAATTTTGCATTATGACATCATAATGGAATGTTACATTATGACATCATAATGGAATTTTGCATTATGACATCATAATGGAATTTACATTATGACATCATAATGGAATTTTACATTATGACATCATAATGGAATTTTGCATTATGACATCATAATGGAATGTTACATTATGACATCATAATGGAATTTTGCATTATGACATCATAATGGAATGTTACATTATGACATCATAATGGAATTTTGCATTATGACATCATAATGGAATGTTACATTATGACATCATAATGGAATTTTGCATTATGACATTATAATGGAAT
Source organism: Eleutherodactylus coqui (assembly GCF_035609145.1). NCBI lineage: Eukaryota > Metazoa > Chordata > Amphibia > Anura > Eleutherodactylidae > Eleutherodactylus > Eleutherodactylus coqui. The sequence continues at coordinate 202,547,483 of NC_089844.1, forward strand.
TTTACATTATGACATCATAATGGAATGTTACATTATGACATCATAATGGAATTTTGCATTTTGACATCATAATGGAATGTTACATTATGACATCATAATGGAATTTTGCATTATGACATCATAATGGAATTTTACATTATGACATCATAATGGAATTTTACATGATGACATCATAATGGAATTTTGCATTATGACATCATAATGGAATTTTACATTATGACATCATAATGGGATTTTACATTATGACATCATAATGGAATTTTACATTATGACATCATAATGGAATGTTACATTATGACATCATAATGGAATTTTTCATTATGACATCATAATGGAATTTTACATTATGACATCATAATGGAATTTTACATTATGACATCATAATGGAATTTTGCATTATGAGATCATAATGGAATTTTACATTATGACATCATAATGGGATTTTACATTATGACATCATAATGGAATTTTGCATTATGACATCATAATGGAATTTTACATTATGACATCATAATGGGATTTTACATTATGACATCATAATGGAATTTTACATTATGACATCATAATGGAATGTTACATTATGACATCATAATGGAATTTTTCATTATGACATCATAATGGAATTTTGCATTATGACATCATAATGGAATTTTGCATTATGACATCATAATGGAATTTTGCATTATGACATCATAATGGAATGTTACATTATGACATCATAATGGAATTTTGCATTATGACATCATAATGGAATGTTACATTATGACATCATAATGGAATTTTGCATTATGACATCATAATGGAATGTTACATTATGACATCATAATGGAATTTTGCATTATGACATCATAATGGAATGTTACATTATGACATCATAATGGAATTTTGCATTATGACATTATAATGGAATTTTACATTATGACATCATAATGGAATGTTACATTATGACATCATAATGGAATTTTGCATTATGACATCATAATGGAATTTAAATTATGAGCTCATAATGGAATTTGGCATTATGACATCATAATGGAATGTTACATTATGACATCATAATGGAATTTTGCATTTTGACATCATAATGGAATGTTACATTATGACATCATAATGGAATTTTGCATTATGACATCATAATGGAATTTTGCATTATGACATCATAATGGAATTTTACATTATGACATCATAATGGAATTTTACATTATGACATCATAATGGAATTTTGCATTATGACATCATAATGGAATTTTGCATTATGACATCATAATGGAATGTTACATTATGACATCATAATGGAATTTTGCATTATAACATCATAATGGAATGTTACATTATGACATCATAATGGAATTTTGCATTATGACATCATAATGGAATTTTTCATTATGACATCATAATGGAATTTTACATTATGACATCATAATGGAATTTTGCATTATGACATCATAATGGAATTTTGCATTATGACATCATAATGGAATGTTACATTATGACATCATAATGGAATTTTGCATTATGACATCATAATGGAATTTTACATTATGACATCATAATGGAATGTTACATTATGACATCATAATGGAATTTTTCATTATGACATCATAATGGAATTTTACATTATGACATCATAATGGAATTTTACATTATGACATCATAATGGAATTTTGCATTATGACATCATAATGGAATTTTACATTATGACATCATAATGGAATTTTACATTATGACATCATAATGGAATGTTACATTATGACATCATAATGGAATTTTTCATTATGACATCATAATGGAATTTTACATTATGACATCATAATGGAATTTTTCATTATGACATCATAATGGAATTTTACATTATGACATCATAATGGAATTTTACATTATGGCATCATAATGGGATTTTACATTATGACATCATAATGGAATTTTACATTATGACATCATAATGGAATGTTACATTATGACATCATAATGGAATTTTTCATTATGACATCATAATGGAATTTTACATTATGACATCATAATGGAATTTTTCATTATGACATCATAATGGAATTTTGCATTATGACATCATAATGGAATTTTGGATTTTGACATCATAATGGAATTTTGCATTATGACATCATAATGGAATGTTACATTATGACATCATAATGGAATTTTGCATTATGACATCATAATGAAATTTTACATTATGACATCATAATGGAATTTTAAATTATGACATCATAATGGAATTTTGCATTATGACATCATAATGGAATGTTACATTATGACATCATAATGAAATTTTGCATTATGACATCATAATGGAATGTTACATTATGACATCATAATAGAATTTTGCATTATGACATCATAATGGAATTTTACATTATGACATCATAATGGAATTTTACATTATGACATCATAATGGAATTTTGCATTATGACATCATAATGGAATTTTACATTATGACATCATAATGGAGTTTTACATTATGACATCATAATGGAATTTTACATTATGACATCATAATGGAATTTTGCATTATGACATCATAATTGAATTTTGCATTATGGCATCATAATGGAATTTTGCATTATGAGATCATAATGGAATTTTGCATTATGACATCATAATGGAATTTTACATTATGACATCATAATGGGATTTTACATTATGACATCATAATGGAATTTTGCATTATGACATCATAATGGAATTTTGCATTATGACATCATAATGGAATGTTACATTATGACATCATAATGGAATTTTGCATTATGACATCATAATGGAATTTACATTATGACATCATAATGGAATTTTACATTATGACATCATAATGGAATTTTGCATTATGACATCATAATGGAATGTTACATTATGACATCATAATGGAATTTTGCATTATGACATCATAATGGAATGTTACATTATGACATCATAATGGAATTTTGCATTATGACATCATAATGGAATGTTACATTATGACATCATAATGGAATTTTGCATTATGACATTATAATGGAATTTTACATTATGACATCATAATGGAATGTTACATTATGACATCATAATGGAATTTTGCATTTTGACATCATAATGGAATGTTACATTATGACATCATAATGGAATTTTGCATTATGACATCATAATGGAATTTTACATTATGACATCATAATGGAATTTTACATGATGACATCATAATGGAATTTTGCATTATGACATCATAATGGAATTTTACATTATGACATCATAATGGGATTTTACATTATGACATCATAATGGAATTTTACATTATGACATCATAATGGAATGTTACATTATGACATCATAATGGAATTTTTCATTATGACATCATAATGGAATTTTACATTATGACATCATAATGGAATTTTACATTATGACATCATAATGGAATTTTGCATTATGAGATCATAATGAAATTTTACATTATGACATCATAATGGGATTTTACATTATGACATCATAATGGAATTTTGCATTATGACATCATAATGGAATTTTACATTATGACATCATAATGGGATTTTACATTATGACATCATAATGGAATTTTACATTATGACATCATAATGGAATGTTACATTATGACATCATAATGGAATTTTTCATTATGACATCATAATGGAATTTTGCATTATGACATCATAATGGAATTTTGCATTATGACATCATAATGGAATTTTGCATTATGACATCATAATGGAATGTTACATTATGACATCATAATGGAATTTTGCATTATGACATCATAATGGAATGTTACATTATGACATCATAATGGAATTTTGCATTATGACATCATAATGGAATGTTACATTATGACATCATAATGGAATTTTGCATTATGACATCATAATGGAATGTTACATTATGACATCATAATGGAATTTTGCATTATGACATTATAATGGAATTTTACATTATGACATCATAATGGAATGTTACATTATGACATCATAATGGAATTTTGCATTATGACATCATAATGGAATTTAAATTATGAGCTCATAATGGAATTTGGCATTATGACATCATAATGGAATGTTACATTATGACATCATAATGGAATTTTGCATTTTGACATCATAATGGAATGTTACATTATGACATCATAATGGAATTTTGCATTATGACATCATAATGGAATTTTGCATTATGACATCATAATGGAATTTTACATTATGACATCATAATGGAATTTTACATTATGACATCATAATGGAATTTTGCATTATGACATCATAATGGAATTTTGCATTATGACATCATAATGGAATGTTACATTATGACATCATAATGGAATTTTGCATTATAACATCATAATGGAATGTTACATTATGACATCATAATGGAATTTTGCATTATGACATCATAATGGAATTTTTCATTATGACATCATAATGGAATTTTACATTATGACATCATAATGGAATTTTGCATTATGACATCATAATGGAATTTTGCATTATGACATCATAATGGAATGTTACATTATGACATCATAATGGAATTTTGCATTATGACATCATAATGGAATTTTACATTATGACATCATAATGGAATGTTACATTATGACATCATAATGGAATTTTTCATTATGACATCATAATGGAATTTTACATTATGACATCATAATGGAATTTTACATTATGACATCATAATGGAATTTTGCATTATGACATCATAATGGAATTTTACATTATGACATCATAATGGAATTTTGCATTATGACATCATAATGGAATGTTACATTATGACATCATAATGGAATTTTTCATTATGACATCATAATGGAATTTTACATTATGACATCATAATGGAATTTTTCATTATGACATCATAATGGAATTTTACATTATGACATCATAATGGAATTTTACATTATGGCATCATAATGGGATTTTACATTATGACATCATAATGGAATTTTACATTATGACATCATAATGGAATGTTACATTATGACATCATAATGGAATTTTTCATTATGACATCATAATGGAATTTTACATTATGACATCATAATGGAATTTTTCATTATGACATCATAATGGAATTTTGCATTATGACATCATAATGGAATTTTGGATTTTGACATCATAATGGAATTTTGCATTATGACATCATAATGGAATGTTACATTATGACATCATAATGGAATTTTGCATTATGACATCATAATGAAATTTTACATTATGACATCATAATGGAATTTTAAATTATGACATCATAATGGAATTTTGCATTATGACATCATAATGGAATGTTACATTATGACATCATAATGAAATTTTGCATTATGACATCATAATGGAATGTTACATTATGACATCATAATAGAATTTTGCATTATGACATCATAATGGAATTTTACATTATGACATCATAATGGAATTTTACATTATGACATCATAATGGAATTTTGCATTATGACATCATAATGGAATTTTACATTATGACATCATAATGGAGTTTTACATTATGACATCATAATGGAATTTTACATTATGACATCATAATGGAATTTTGCATTATGACATCATAATTGAATTTTGCATTATGGCATCATAATGGAATTTTGCATTATGAGATCATAATGGAATTTTGCATTATGACATCATAATGGAATTTTACATTATGACATCATAATGGGATTTTACATTATGACATCATAATGGAATTTTACATTATGACATCATAATGGAATGTTACATTATGACATCATAATGGAATTTTTCATTATGACATCATAATGGAATTTTACATTATGACATCATAATGGAATTTTTCATTATGACATCATAATGGAATTTTGCATTATGACATCATAATGGAATTTTGCATTATGACATCATAATGGAATGTTACATTATGACATCATAATGGAATTTTGCATTATGACATCATAATGGAATTTACATTATGACATCATAATGGAATTTTACATTATGACATCATAATGGAATTTTGCATTATGACATCATAATGGAATGTTACATTATGACATCATAATGGAATTTTGCATTATGACATCATAATGGAATGTTACATTATGACATCATAATGGAATTTTGCATTATGACATCATAATGGAATGTTACATTATGACATCATAATGGAATTTTGCATTATGACATTATAATGGAATTTTACATTATGACATCATAATGGAATGTTACATTATGACATCATAATGGAATTTTGCATTTTGACATCATAATGGAATGTTACATTATGACATCATAATGGAATTTTGCATTATGACATCATAATGGAATTTTACATTATGACATCATAATGGAATTTTACATGATGACATCATAATGGAATTTTGCATTATGACATCATAATGGAATTTTACATTATGACATCATAATGGGATTTTACATTATGACATCATAATGGAATTTTACATTATGACATCATAATGGAATGTTACATTATGACATCATAATGGAATTTTTCATTATGACATCATAATGGAATTTTACATTATGACATCATAATGGAATTTTACATTATGACATCATAATGGAATTTTGCATTATGAGATCATAATGGAATTTTACATTATGACATCATAATGGGATTTTACATTATGACATCATAATGGAATTTTGCATTATGACATCATAATGGAATTTTACATTATGACATCATAATGGGATTTTACATTATGACATCATAATGGAATTTTACATTATGACATCATAATGGAATGTTACATTATGACATCATAATGGAATTTTTCATTATGACATCATAATGGAATTTTGCATTATGACATCATAATGGAATTTTGCATTATGACATCATAATGGAATTTTGCATTATGACATCATAATGGAATGTTACATTATGACATCATAATGGAATTTTGCATTATGACATCATAATGGAATGTTACATTATGACATCATAATGGAATTTTGCATTATGACATCATAATGGAATGTTACATTATGACATCATAATGGAATTTTGCATTATGACATTATAATGGAATTTTACATTATGACATCATAATGGAATGTTACATTATGACATCATAATGGAATTTTGCATTATGACATCATAATGGAATTTAAATTATGAGCTCATAATGGAATTTGGCATTATGACATCATAATGGAATGTTACATTATGACATCATAATGGAATTTTGCATTTTGACATCATAATGGAATGTTACATTATGACGTCATAATGGAATTTTGCATTATGACATCATAATGGAATTTTACATTATGACATCATAATGGAATTTTACATTATGACATCATAATGGAATTTTGCATTATGACATCATAATGGAATTTTGCATTATGACATCATAATGGAATGTTACATTATGACATCATAATGGAATTTTGCATTATAACATCATAATGGAATGTTACATTATGACATCATAATGGAATTTTGCATTATGACATCATAATGGAATTTTTCATTATGACATCATAATGGAATTTTACATTATGACATCATAATGGAATTTTGCATTATGACATCATAATGGAATTTTGCATTATGACATCATAATGGAATGTTACATTATGACATCATAATGGAATTTTGCATTATGACATCATAATGGAATTTTACATTATGACATCATAATGGAATGTTACATTATGACATCATAATGGAATTTTTCATTATGACATCATAATGGAATTTTACATTATGACATCATAATGGAATTTTTCATTATGACATCATAATGGAATTTTGCATTATGACATCATAATGGAATTTTGCATTATGACATCATAATGGAATGTTACATTATGACATCATAATAGAATTTTGCATTATGACATCATAATGGAATTTACATTATGACATCATAATGGAATTTTACATTATGACATCATAATGGAATTTAAATTATGAGCTCATAATGGAATTTTACATTATGACATCATAATGGAATTTAAATTATGAGCTCATAATGGAATTTGGCATTATGACATCATAATGGAATGTTACATTATGACATCATAATGGAATTTTGCATTTTGACATCATAATGGAATGTTACATTATGACATCATAATGGAATTTTGCATTATGACATCATAATGGAATTTTACATTATGACATCATAATGGAATTTTGCATTATGCCATCATAATGGAATTTTGCATTATGACATCATAATGAAATTTTACATTATGACATCATAATGGAATTTTAAATTATGACATCATAATGGAATTTTGAATTATGACTTCATAATGGAATGTTACATTATGACATCATAATGGAATTTTGCATTATGACATCATAATGAAATGTTACATTATGACATCATAATAGAATTTTGCATTATGACATCATAATGGAATTTTACATTATGACATCATAATGGAATTTTACATTATGACATCATAATGGAATTTTGCATTATGACATCATAATGGAATGTTACATTATGACATCATAATGGAATTTTGCATTATGACATCATAATGGAATTTACATTATGACATCATAATGGAATTTTACATTATGACATCATAATGGAATTTTGCATTATGACATCATAATGGAATGTTACATTATGACATCATAATGGAATTTTGCATTATGACATCATAATGGAATGTTACATTATGACATCATAATGGAATTTTGCATTATGACATCATAATGGAATGTTACATTATGACATCATAATGGAATTTTGCATTATGACATTATAATGGAATTTTACATTATGACATCATAATGGAATGTTACATTATGACATCATAATGGAATTTTGCATTATGACATCATAATGGAATTTAAATTATGAGCTCATAATGGAATTTGGCAATATGACATCATAATGGAATGTTACATTATGACATCATAATGGAATTTTGCATTTTGACATCATAATGGAATGTTACATTATGACATCATAATGGAATTTTGCATTATGACATCATAATGGAATTTTACATTATGACATCATAATGGAATTTTACATTATGACATCATAATGGAATTTTGCATTATGACATCATAATGGAATTTTGCATTATGACATCATAATGGAATGTTACATTATGACATCATAATGGAATTTTGCATTATAACATCATAATGGAATGTTACATTATGACATCATAATGGAATTTTGCATTATGACATCATAATGGAATTTTTCATTATGACATCATAATGGAATTTTACATTATGACATCATAATGGAATTTTGCATTATGACATCATAATGGAATTTTGCATTATGACATCATAATGGAATGTTACATTATGACATCATAATGGAATTTTGCATTATGACATCATAATGGAATTTTACATTATGACATCATAATGGAATGTTACATTATGACATCATAATGGAATTTTTCATTATGACATCATAATGGAATTTTACATTATGACATCATAATGGAATTTTACATTATGACATCATAATGGAATTTTGCATTATGACATCATAATGGAATTTTACATTATGACATCATAATGGGATTTTACATTATGACATCATAATGGAATTTTGCATTATGACATCATAATGGAATTTTACATTATGACATCATAATGGGATTTTACATTATGACATCATAATGGAATTTTACATTATGACATCATAATGGAATGTTACATTATGACATCATAATGGAATTTTGAATTATGACATCATAATGGAATTTTACATTATGGCATCATAATGGAATTTTACATTATGGCATCATAATGGGATTTTACATTATGACATCATAATGGAATTTTACATTATGACATCATAATGGAATGTTACATTATGACATCATAATGGAATTTTTCATTATGACATCATAATGGAATTTTACATTATGACATCATAATGGAATTTTTCATTATGACATCATAATGGAATTTTGCATTATGACATCATAATGGAATTTTGGATTTTGACATCATAATGGAATTTTGCATTATGACATCATAATAGAATGTTACATTATGACATCATAATGGAATTTTGCATTATGACATCATAATGAAATTTTACATTATGACATCATAATGGAATTTTAAATTATGACATCATAATGGAATTTTGCATTATGACATCATAATGGAATGTTACATTATGACATCATAATGAAATTTTGCATTATGACATCATAATGGAATGTTACATTATGACATCATAATAGAATTTTGCATTATGACATCATAATGAAATGTTACATTATGACATCATAATAGAATTTTGCATTATGACATCATAATGGAATTTTACATTATGACATCATAATGGAATTTTACATTATGACATCATAATGGAATTTTGCATTATGACATCATAATGGAATGTTACATTATGACATCATAATGGAATTTTGCATTATGACATCATAATGGAATTTACATTATGACATCATAATGGAATTTTACATTCTGACATCATAATGGAATTTTGCATTATGACATCATAATGGAATGTTACATTATGACATCATAATGGAATTTTGCATTATGACATCATAATGGAATGTTACATTATGACATCATAATGGAATTTTGCATTATGACATCATAATGGAATGTTACATTATGACATCATAATGGAATTTTGCATTATGACATTATAATGGAATTTTACATTATGACATCATAATGGAATGTTACATTATGACATCATAATGGAATTTTGCATTATGACATCATAATGGAATTTAAATTATGAGCTCATAATGGAATTTTACATTATGACATCATAATGGAATTTTACATTATGACATCATAATGGAATTTTGCATTATGACATCATAATGGAATTTTGCATTATGACATCATAATGGAATGTTACATTATGACATCATAATGGAATTTTGCATTATAACATCATAATGGAATGTTACATTATGACATCATAATGGAATTTTGCATTATGACATCATAATGGAATTTTTCATTATGACATCATAATGGAATTTTACATTATGACATCATAATGGAATTTTGCATTATGACATCATAATGGAATTTTGCATTATGACATCATAATGGAATGTTACATTATGACATCATAATGGAATTTTGCATTATGACATCATAATGGAATTTTACATTATGACATCATAATGGAATGTTACATTATGACATCATAATGGAATTTTTCATTATGACATCATAATGGAATTTTACATTATGACATCATAATGGAATTTTACATTATGACATCATAATGGAATTTTGCATTATGACATCATAATGGAATTTTACATTATGACATCATAATGGGATTTTACATTATGACATCATAATGGAATTTTGCATTATGACATCATAATGGAATTTTACATTATGACATCATAATGGGATTTTACATTATGACATCATAATGGAATTTTACATTATGACATCATAATGGAATGTTACATTATGACATCATAATGGAATTTTTCATTATGACATCATAATGGAATTTTACATTATGACATCATAATGGAATTTTACATTATGGCATCATAATGGGATTTTACATTATGACATCATAATGGAATTTTACATTATGACATCATAATGGAATGTTACATTATGACATCATAATGGAATTTTTCATTATGACATCATAATGGAATTTTACATTATGACATCATAATGGAATTTTTCATTATGACATCATAATGGAATTTTGCATTATGACATCATAATGGAATTTTGGATTTTGACATCATAATGGAATTTTGCATTATGACATCATAATGGAATGTTACATTATGACATCATAATGGAATTTTGCATTATGACATCATAATGAAATTTTACATTATGACATCATAATGGAATTTTAAATTATGACATCATAATGGAATTTTGCATTATGACATCATAATGGAATGTTACATTATGACATCATAATGAAATTTTGCATTATGACATCATAATGGAATGTTACATTATGACATCATAATAGAATTTTGCATTATGACATCATAATGGAATTTTACATTATGACATCATAATGGAATTTTACATTATGACATCATAATGGAATTTTGCATTATGACATCATAATGGAATTTTACATTATGACATCATAATGGAATTTTGCTTTATGACATCATAATGGAATGTTACATTATGACATCATAATGGAATTTTGCATTATGACATCATAATGGAATGTTACATTATGACATCATAATGGAATTTTGCATTATGACATTATAATGGAATTTTACATTATGACATCATAATGGAATGTTACATTATGACATCATAATGGAATTTTGCATTATGACATCATAATGGAATTTAAATTATGAGCTCATAATGGAATTTGGCATTATGACATCATAATGGAATGTTACATTATGACATCATAATGGAATTTTGCATTTTGACATCATAATGGAATGTTACATTATGACATCATAATGGAATTTTGCTTTATGACATCATAATGGAATGTTACATTATGACATCATAATGGAATTTTGCATTATGACATCATAATGGAATTTTCCATTATGACATCATAATGAAATTTTGCATTATGACATCATAATGGAATTTTTCATTATGACATCATGATGGAATTTTACATTATGACATCATAATGGAATTTTGCATTATGACATCATAATGGAATTTTGCATTATGACATCATAATGGAATGTTACATTATGACATCATAATGGAATTTTGCATTATGACATCATAATGGGATTTTGCATTATGACATCATAATGGAATTTTGCATTATGACATCATAATGGAATGTTACATTATGACATCATAATGGAATTTTGCATTATGACATCATAATGGAATGTTACATTATGACATCATAATGGAATTTTGCATTATGACATCATAATGGAATTTAAATTATGAGCTCATAATGGAATTTGGCATTATGACATTATAATGGAATGTTACATTATGACATCATAATGGAATTTTGCATTTTGACATCATAATGGAATGTTACATTATGACATCATAATGGAATTTTGCATTATGACATCATAATGGAATTTTACATTATGACATCATAATGGAATTTTACATGATGACATCATAATGGAATTTTGCATGATGACATCATAATGGAATTTTACATTATGACATCATAATGGGATTTTACATTATGACATCATAATGGAATTTTACATTATGACATCATAATGGAATGTTACATTATGACATCATAATGGAATTTTTCATTATGACATCATAATGGAATTTTACATTATGACATCATAATGGAATTTTACATTATGACATCATAATGGAATTTTGCATTATGACATCATAATGGAATTTTACATTATGACATCATAATGGGATTTTACATTATGACATCATAATGGAATTTTGCATTATGACATCATAATGGAATTTTACATTATGACATCATAATGGGATTTTACATTATGACATCATAATGGAATTTTACATTATGACATCATAATGGAATGTTACATTATGACATCATAATGGAATTTTTCATTATGACATCATAATGGAATTTTGCATTATGACATCATAATGGAATTTTGCATTATGACATCATAATGGAATTTTGCATTATGACATCATAATGGAATGTTACATTATGACATCATAATGGAATTTTGCATTATGACATCATAATGGAATGTTACATTATGACATCATAATGGAATTTTGCATTATGACATCATAATGGAATGTTACATTATGACATCATAATGGAATTTTGCATTATGACATTATAATGGAATTTTACATTATGACATCATAATGGAATGCTACATTATGACATCATAATGGAATTTTGCATTATGACATCATAATGGAATTTAAATTATGAGCTCATAATGGAATTTGGCATTATGACATCATAATGGAATGTTACATTATGACATCATAATGGAATTTTGCATTTTGACATCATAATGGAATGTTACATTATGACATCATAATGGAATTTTGCATTATGACATCATAATGGAATTTTACATTATGACATCATAATGGAATTTTACATTATGACATCATAATGGAATTTTGCATTATGACATCATAATGGAATTTTGCATTATGACATCATAATGGAATGTTACATTATGACATCATAATGGAATTTTGCATTATAACATCATAATGGAATGTTACATTATGACATCATAATGGAATTTTGCATTATGACATCATAATGGAATTTTTCATTATGACATCATAATGGAATTTTACATTATGACATCATAATGGAATTTTGCATTATGACATCATAATGGAATTTTGCATTATGACATCATAATGGAATGTTACATTATGACATCATAATGGAATTTTGCATTATGACATCATAATGGAATTTTACATTATGACATCATAATGGAATGTTACATTATGACATCATAATGGAATTTTTCATTATGACATCATAATGGAATTTTACATTATGACATCATAATGGAATTTTTCATTATGACATCATAATGGAATTTTGCATTATGACATCATAATGGAATTTTGCATTATGACATCATAATGGAATGTTACATTATGACATCATAATAGAATTTTTCATTATGACATCATAATGGAATTTACATTATGACATCATAATGGAATTTTACATTATGACATCATAATGGAATTTAAATTATGAGCTCATAATGGAATTTTACATTATGACATCATAATGGAATTTAAATTATGAGCTCATAATGGAATTTGGCATTATGACATCATAATGGAATGTTACATTATGACATCATAATGGAATTTTGCATTTTGACATCATAATGGAATGTTACATTATGACATCATAATGGAATTTTGCATTATGACATCATAATGGAATTTTACATTATGACATCATAATGGAATTTTGCATTATGCCATCATAATGGAATTTTGCATTATGACATCATAATGAAATTTTACATTATGACATCATAATGGAATTTTAAATTATGACATCATAATGGAATTTTGAATTATGACTTCATAATGGAATGTTACATTATGACATCATAATGGAATTTTGCATTATGACATCATAATGAAATGTTACATTATGACATCATAATAGAATTTTGCATTATGACATCATAATGGAATTTTACATTATGACATCATAATGGAATTTTGCATTATGACATCATAATGGAATGTTACATTATGACATCATAATGGAATTTTGCATTATGACATCATAATGGAATTTACATTATGACATCATAATGGAATTTTACATTATGACATCATAATGGAATTTTGCATTATGACATCATAATGGAATGTTACATTATGACATCATAATGGAATTTTGCATTATGACATCATAATGGAATGTTACATTATGACATCATAATGGAATTTTGCATTATGACATCATAATGGAATGTTACATTATGACATCATAATGGAATTTTGCATTATGACATTATAATGGAATTTTACATTATGACATCATAATGGAATGTTACATTATGACATCATAATGTAATTTTGCATTATGACATCATAATGGAATTTAAATTATGAGCTCATAATGGAATTTGGCATTATGACATCATAATGGAATGTTACATTATGACATCATAATGGAATTTTGCATTTTGACATCATAATGGAATGTTACATTATGACATCATAATGGAATTTTGCATTATGACATCATAATGGAATTTTACATTATGACATCATAATGGAATTTTACATTATGACATCATAATGGAATTTTGCATTATGACATCATAATGGAATTTTGCATTATGACATCATAATGGAATGTTACATTATGACATCATAATGGAATTTTGCATTATAACATCATAATGGAATGTTACATTATGACATCATAATGGAATTTTGCATTATGACATCATAATGGAATTTTTCATTATGACATCATAATGGAATTTTACATTATGACATCATAATGGAATTTTGCATTATGACATCATAATGGAATTTTGCATTATGACATCATAATGGAATGTTACATTATGACATCATAATGGAATTTTGCATTATGACATCATAATGGAATTTTACATTATGACATCATAATGGAATGTTACATTATGACATCATAATGGAATTTTTCATTATGACATCATAATGGAATTTTACATTATGACATCATAATGGAATGTTACATTATGACATCATAATGGAATTTTTCATTATGACATCATAATGGAATTTTACATTATGACATCATAATGGAATTTTTCATTATGACATCATAATGGAATTTTGCATTATGACATCATAATGGAATTTTGGATTTTGACATCATAATGGAATTTTGCATTATGACATCATAATGGAATGTTACATTATGACATCATAATGGAATTTTGCATTATGACATCATAATGAAATTTTACATTATGACATCATAATGGAATTTTAAATTATGACATCATAATGGAATTTTGCATTATGACATCATAATGGAATGTTACATTATGACATCATAATGAAATTTTGCATTATGACATCATAATGGAATGTTACATTATGACATCATAATAGAATTTTGCATTATGACATCATAATGGAATTTTACATTATGACATCATAATGGAATTTTACATTATGACATCATAATGGAATTTTGCATTATGACATCATAATGGAATTTTACATTATGACATCATAATGGAGTTTTACATTATGACATCATAATGGAATTTTACATTATGACATCATAATGGAATTTTGCATTATGACATCATAATTGAATTTTGCATTATGGCATCATAATGGAATTTTGCATTATGAGATCATAATGGAATTTTGCATTATGACATCATAATGGAATTTTACATTATGACATCATAATGGGATTTTACATTATGACATCATAATGGAATTTTACATTATGACATCATAATGGAATGTTACATTATGACATCATAATGGAATTTTTCATTATGACATCATAATGGAATTTTACATTATGACATCATAATGGAATTTTTCATTATGACATCATAATGGAATTTTGCATTATGACATCATAATGGAATTTTGCATTATGACATCATAATGGAATGTTACATTATGACATCATAATGGAATTTTGCATTATGACATCATAATGGAATTTACATTATGACATCATAATGGAATTTTACATTATGACATCATAATGGAATTTTGCATTATGACATCATAATGGAATGTTACATTATGACATCATAATGGAATTTTGCATTATGACATCATAATGGAATGTTACATTATGACATCATAATGGAATTTTGCATTATGACATCATAATTGAATTTTGCATTATGGCATCATAATGGAATTTTGCATTATGAGATCATAATGGAATTTTGCATTATGACATCATAATGGAATTTTACATTATGACATCATAATGGGATTTTACATTATGACATCATAATGGAATTTTACATTATGACATCATAATGGAATGTTACATTATGACATCATAATGGAATTTTTCATTATGACATCATAATGGAATTTTACATTATGACATCATAATGGAATTTTTCATTATGACATCATAATGGAATTTTGCATTATGACATCATAATGGAATTTTGCATTATGACATCATAATGGAATGTTACATTATGACATCATAATGGAATTTTGCATTATGACATCATAATGGAATTTACATTATGACATCATAATGGAATTTTACATTATGACATCATAATGGAATTTTGCATTATGACATCATAATGGAATGTTACATTATGACATCATAATGAAATTTTGCATTATGACATCATAATGGAATGTTACATTATGACATCATAATAGAATTTTGCATTATGACATCATAATGAAATGTTACATTATGACATCATAATAGAATTTTGCATTATGACATCATAATGGAATTTTACATTATGACATCATAATGGAATTTTACATTATGACATCATAATGGAATTTTGCATTATGACATCATAATGGAATGTTACATTATGACATCATAATGGAATTTTGCATTATGACATCATAATGGAATTTACATTATGACATCATAATGGAATTTTACATTATGACATCATAATGGAATTTTGCATTATGACATCATAATGGAATGTTACATTATGACATCATAATGGAATTTTGCATTATGACATCATAATGGAATGTTACATTATGACATCATAATGGAATTTTGCATTATGACATCATAATGGAATGTTACATTATGACATCATAATGGAATTTTGCATTATGACATTATAATGGAATTTTACATTATGACATCATAATGGAATGTTACATTATGACATCATAATGGAATTTTGCATTATGACATCATAATGGAATTTAAATTATGAGCTCATAATGGAATTTTACATTATGACATCATAATGGAATTTTACATTATGACATCATAATGGAATTTTGCATTATGACATCATAATGGAATTTTGCATTATGACATCATAATGGAATGTTACATTATGACATCATAATGGAATTTTGCATTATAACATCATAATGGAATGTTACATTATGACATCATAATGGAATTTTGCATTATGACATCATAATGGAATTTTTCATTATGACATCATAATGGAATTTTACATTATGACATCATAATGGAATTTTGCATTATGACATCATAATGGAATTTTACATTATGACATCATAATGGAATGTTACATTATGACATCATAATGGAATTTTTCATTATGACATCATAATGGAATTTTACATTATGACATCATAATGGAATTTTACATTATGACATCATAATGGAATTTTGCATTATGACATCATAATGGAATTTTACATTATGACATCATAATGGGATTTTACATTATGACATCATAATGGAATTTTGCATTATGACATCATAATGGAATTTTACATTATGACATCATAATGGGATTTTACATTATGACATCATAATGGAATTTTACATTATGACATCATAATGGAATGTTACATTATGACATCATAATGGAATTTTTCATTATGACATCATAATGGAATTTTACATTATGACATCATAATGGAATTTTACATTATGGCATCATAATGGGATTTTACATTATGACATCATAATGGAATTTTACATTATGACATCATAATGGAATGTTACATTATGACATCATAATGGAATTTTTCATTATGACATCATAATGGAATTTTACATTATGACATCATAATGGAATTTTTCATTATGACATCATAATGGAATTTTGCATTATGACATCATAATGGAATTTTGGATTTTGACATCATAATGGAATTTTGCATTATGACATCATAATGGAATGTTACATTATGACATCATAATGGAATTTTGCATTATGACATCATAATGAAATTTTACATTATGACATCATAATGGAATTTTAAATTATGACATCATAATGGAATTTTGCATTATGACATCATAATGGAATGTTACATTATGACATCATAATGAAATTTTGCATTATGACATCATAATGGAATGTTACATTATGACATCATAATAGAATTTTGCATTATGACATCATAATGGAATTTTACATTATGACATCATAATGGAATTTTACATTATGACATCATAATGGAATTTTGCATTATGACATCATAATGGAATTTTACATTATGACATCATAATGGAATTTTCTTTATGACATCATAATGGAATGTTACATTATGACATCATAATGGAATTTTGCATTATGACATCATAATGGAATGTTACATTATGACATCATAATGGAATTTTGCATTATGACATTATAATGGAATTTTACATTATGACATCATAATGGAATGTTACATTATGACATCATAATGGAATTTTGCATTATGACATCATAATGGAATTTAAATTATGAGCTCATAATGGAATTTGGCATTATGACATCATAATGGAATGTTACATTATGACATCATAATGGAATTTTGCATTTTGACATCATAATGGAATGTTACATTATGACATCATAATGGAATTTTGCTTTATGACATCATAATGGAATGTTACATTATGACATCATAATGGAATTTTGCATTATGACATCATAATGGAATTTTCCATTATGACATCATAATGAAATTTTGCATTATGACATCATAATGGAATTTTTCATTATGACATCATGATGGAATTTTACATTATGACATCATAATGGAATTTTGCATTATGACATCATAATGGAATTTTGCATTATGACATCATAATGGAATGTTACATTATGACATCATAATGGAATTTTGCATTATGACATCATAATGGAATTTTGCATTATGACATCATAATGGAATTTTGCATTATGACATCATAATGGAATGTTACATTATGACATCATAATGGAATTTTGCATTATGACATCATAATGGAATGTTACATTATGACATCATAATGGAATTTTGCATTATGACATCATAATGGAATTTAAATTATGAGCTCATAATGGAATTTGGCATTATGACATTATAATGGAATGTTACATTATGACATCATAATGGAATTTTGCATTTTGACATCATAATGGAATGTTACATTATGACATCATAATGGAATTTTGCATTATGACATCATAATGGAATTTTACATTATGACATCATAATGGAATTTTACATGATGACATCATAATGGAATTTTGCATGATGACATCATAATGGAATTTTACATTATGACATCATAATGGGATTTTACATTATGACATCATAATGGAATTTTACATTATGACATCATAATGGAATGTTACATTATGACATCATAATGGAATTTTTCATTATGACATCATAATGGAATTTTACATTATGACATCATAATGGAATTTTACATTATGACATCATAATGGAATTTTTCATTATGACATCATAATGGAATTTTGCATTATAACATCATAATGGAATGTTACATTATGACATCATAATGGAATTTTGCATTATGACATCATAATGGAATTTTTCATTATGACATCATAATGGAATTTTACATTATGACATCATAATGGAATTTTGCATTATGACATCATAATGGAATTTTGCATTATGACATCATAATGGAATGTTACATTATGACATCATAATGGAATTTTGCATTATGACATCATAATGGAATTTTACATTATGACATCATAATGGAATGTTACATTATGACATCATAATGGAATTTTTCATTATGACATCATAATGGAATTTTACATTATGACATCATAATGGAATGTTACATTATGACATCATAATGGAATTTTTCATTATGACATCATAATGGAATTTTACATTATGACATCATAATGGAATTTTTCATTATGACATCATAATGGAATTTTGCATTATGACATCATAATGGAATTTTGGATTTTGACATCATAATGGAATTTTGCATTATGACATCATAATGGAATGTTACATTATGACATCATAATGGAATTTTGCATTATGACATCATAATGAAATTTTACATTATGACATCATAATGGAATTTTAAATTATGACATCATAATGGAATTTTGCATTATGACATCATAATGGAATGTTACATTATGACATCATAATGAAATTTTGCATTATGACATCATAATGGAATGTTACATTATGACATCATAATAGAATTTTGCATTATGACATCATAATGGAATTTTACATTATGACATCATAATGGAATTTTACATTATGACATCATAATGGAATTTTGCATTATGACATCATAATGGAATTTTACATTATGACATCATAATGGAGTTTTACATTATGACATCATAATGGAATTTTACATTATGACATCATAATGGAATTTTGCATTATGACATCATAATTGAATTTTGCATTATGGCATCATAATGGAATTTTGCATTATGAGATCATAATGGAATTTTGCATTATGACATCATAATGGAATTTTACATTATGACATCATAATGGGATTTTACATTATGACATCATAATGGAATTTTACATTATGACATCATAATGGAATGTTACATTATGACATCATAATGGAATTTTTCATTATGACATCATAATGGAATTTTACATTATGACATCATAATGGAATTTTTCATTATGACATCATAATGGAATTTTGCATTATGACATCATAATGGAATTTTGCATTATGACATCATAATGGAATGTTACATTATGACATCATAATGGAATTTTGCATTATGACATCATAATGGAATTTACATTATGACATCATAATGGAATTTTACATTATGACATCATAATGGAATTTTGCATTATGACATCATAATGGAATGTTACATTATGACATCATAATGGAATTTTGCATTATGACATCATAATGGAATGTTACATTATGACATCATAATGGAATTTTGCATTATGACATCATAATTGAATTTTGCATTATGGCATCATAATGGAATTTTGCATTATGAGATCATAATGGAATTTTGCATTATGACATCATAATGGAATTTTACATTATGACATCATAATGGGATTTTACATTATGACATCATAATGGAATTTTACATTATGACATCATAATGGAATGTTACATTATGACATCATAATGGAATTTTTCATTATGACATCATAATGGAATTTTACATTATGACATCATAATGGAATTTTTCATTATGACATCATAATGGAATTTTGCATTATGACATCATAATGGAATTTTGCATTATGACATCATAATGGAATGTTACATTATGACATCATAATGGAATTTTGCATTATGACATCATAATGGAATTTACATTATGACATCATAATGGAATTTTACATTATGACATCATAATGGAATTTTGCATTATGACATCATAATGGAATGTTACATTATGACATCATAATGAAATTTTGCATTATGACATCATAATGGAATGTTACATTATGACATCATAATAGAATTTTGCATTATGACATCATAATGAAATGTTACATTATGACATCATAATAGAATTTTGCATTATGACATCATAATGGAATTTTACATTATGACATCATAATGGAATTTTACATTATGACATCATAATGGAATTTTGCATTATGACATCATAATGGAATGTTACATTATGACATCATAATGGAATTTTGCATTATGACATCATAATGGAATTTACATTATGACATCATAATGGAATTTTACATTATGACATCATAATGGAATTTTGCATTATGACATCATAATGGAATGTTACATTATGACATCATAATGGAATTTTGCATTATGACATCATAATGGAATGTTACATTATGACATCATAATGGAATTTTGCATTATGACATCATAATGGAATGTTACATTATGACATCATAATGGAATTTTGCATTATGACATTATAATGGAATTTTACATTATGACATCATAATGGAATGTTACATTATGACATCATAATGGAATTTTGCATTATGACATCATAATGGAATTTAAATTATGAGCTCATAATGGAATTTTACATTATGACATCATAATGGAATTTTACATTATGACATCATAATGGAATTTTGCATTATGACATCATAATGGAATTTTGCATTATGACATCATAATGGAATGTTACATTATGACATCATAATGGAATTTTGCATTATAACATCATAATGGAATGTTACATTATGACATCATAATGGAATTTTGCATTATGACATCATAATGGAATTTTTCATTATGACATCATAATGGAATTTTACATTATGACATCATAATGGAATTTTGCATTATGACATCATAATGGAATTTTACATTATGACATCATAATGGAATGTTACATTATGACATCATAATGGAATTTTTCATTATGACATCATAATGGAATTTTACATTATGACATCATAATGGAATTTTACATTATGACATCATAATGGAATTTTGCATTATGACATCATAATGGAATTTTACATTATGACATCATAATGGGATTTTACATTATGACATCATAATGGAATTTTGCATTATGACATCATAATGGAATTTTACATTATGACATCATAATGGGATTTTACATTATGACATCATAATGGAATTTTACATTATGACATCATAATGGAATGTTACATTATGACATCATAATGGAATTTTTCATTATGACATCATAATGGAATTTTACATTATGACATCATAATGGAATTTTACATTATGGCATCATAATGGGATTTTACATTATGACATCATAATGGAATTTTACATTATGACATCATAATGGAATGTTACATTATGACATCATAATGGAATTTTTCATTATGACATCATAATGGAATTTTACATTATGACATCATAATGGAATTTTTCATTATGACATCATAATGGAATTTTGCATTATGACATCATAATGGAATTTTGGATTTTGACATCATAATGGAATTTTGCATTATGACATCATAATGGAATGTTACATTATGACATCATAATGGAATTTTGCATTATGACATCATAATGAAATTTTACATTATGACATCATAATGGAATTTTAAATTATGACATCATAATGGAATTTTGCATTATGACATCATAATGGAATGTTACATTATGACATCATAATGAAATTTTGCATTATGACATCATAATGGAATGTTACATTATGACATCATAATAGAATTTTGCATTATGACATCATAATGGAATTTTACATTATGACATCATAATGGAATTTTACATTATGACATCATAATGGAATTTTGCATTATGACATCATAATGGAATTTTACATTATGACATCATAATGGAATTTTCTTTATGACATCATAATGGAATGTTACATTATGACATCATAATGGAATTTTGCATTATGACATCATAATGGAATGTTACATTATGACATCATAATGGAATTTTGCATTATGACATTATAATGGAATTTTACATTATGACATCATAATGGAATGTTACATTATGACATCATAATGGAATTTTGCATTATGACATCATAATGGAATTTAAATTATGAGCTCATAATGGAATTTGGCATTATGACATCATAATGGAATGTTACATTATGACATCATAATGGAATTTTGCATTTTGACATCATAATGGAATGTTACATTATGACATCATAATGGAATTTTGCTTTATGACATCATAATGGAATGTTACATTATGACATCATAATGGAATTTTGCATTATGACATCATAATGGAATTTTCCATTATGACATCATAATGAAATTTTGCATTATGACATCATAATGGAATTTTTCATTATGACATCATGATGGAATTTTACATTATGACATCATAATGGAATTTTGCATTATGACATCATAATGGAATTTTGCATTATGACATCATAATGGAATGTTACATTATGACATCATAATGGAATTTTGCATTATGACATCATAATGGAATTTTGCATTATGACATCATAATGGAATTTTGCATTATGACATCATAATGGAATGTTACATTATGACATCATAATGGAATTTTGCATTATGACATCATAATGGAATGTTACATTATGACATCATAATGGAATTTTGCATTATGACATCATAATGGAATTTAAATTATGAGCTCATAATGGAATTTGGCATTATGACATTATAATGGAATGTTACATTATGACATCATAATGGAATTTTGCATTTTGACATCATAATGGAATGTTACATTATGACATCATAATGGAATTTTGCATTATGACATCATAATGGAATTTTACATTATGACATCATAATGGAATTTTACATGATGACATCATAATGGAATTTTGCATGATGACATCATAATGGAATTTTACATTATGACATCATAATGGGATTTTACATTATGACATCATAATGGAATTTTACATTATGACATCATAATGGAATGTTACATTATGACATCATAATGGAATTTTTCATTATGACATCATAATGGAATTTTACATTATGACATCATAATGGAATTTTACATTATGACATCATAATGGAATTTTGCATTATGACATCATAATGGAATTTTACATTATGACATCATAATGGGATTTTACATTATGACATCATAATGGAATTTTGCATTATGACATCATAATGGAATTTTACATTATGACATCATAATGGGATTTTACATTATGACATCATAATGGAATTTTACATTATGACATCATAATGGAATGTTACATTATGACATCATAATGGAATTTTTCATTATGACATCATAATGGAATTTTGCATTATGACATCATAATGGAATTTTGCATTATGACATCATAATGGAATTTTGCATTATGACATCATAATGGAATGTTACATTATGACATCATAATGGAATTTTGCATTATGACATCATAATGGAATGTTACATTATGACATCATAATGGAATTTTGCATTATGACATCATAATGGAATGTTACATTATGACATCATAATGGAATTTTGCATTATGACATTATAATGGAATTTTACATTATGACATCATAATGGAATGCTACATTATGACATCATAATGGAATTTTGCATTATGACATCATAATGGAATTTAAATTATGAGCTCATAATGGAATTTGGCATTATGACATCATAATGGAATGTTACATTATGACATCATAATGGAATTTTGCATTTTGACATCATAATGGAATGTTACATTATGACATCATAATGGAATTTTGCATTATGACATCATAATGGAATTTTACATTATGACATCATAATGGAATTTTACATTATGACATCATAATGGAATTTTGCATTATGACATCATAATGGAATTTTGCATTATGACATCATAATGGAATGTTACATTATGACATCATAATGGAATTTTGCATTATAACATCATAATGGAATGTTACATTATGACATCATAATGGAATTTTGCATTATGACATCATAATGGAATTTTTCATTATGACATCATAATGGAATTTTACATTATGACATCATAATGGAATTTTGCATTATGACATCATAATGGAATTTTGCATTATGACATCATAATGGAATGTTACATTATGACATCATAATGGAATTTTGCATTATGACATCATAATGGAATTTTACATTATGACATCATAATGGAATGTTACATTATGACATCATAATGGAATTTTTCATTATGACATCATAATGGAATTTTACATTATGACATCATAATGGAATTTTTCATTATGACATCATAATGGAATTTTGCATTATGACATCATAATGGAATTTTGCATTATGACATCATAATGGAATGTTACATTATGACATCATAATAGAATTTTTCATTATGACATCATAATGGAATTTACATTATGACATCATAATGGAATTTTACATTATGACATCATAATGGAATTTAAATTATGAGCTCATAATGGAATTTTACATTATGACATCATAATGGAATTTAAATTATGAGCTCATAATGGAATTTGGCATTATGACATCATAATGGAATGTTACATTATGACATCATAATGGAATTTTGCATTTTGACATCATAATGGAATGTTACATTATGACATCATAATGGAATTTTGCATTATGACATCATAATGGAATTTTACATTATGACATCATAATGGAATTTTGCATTATGCCATCATAATGGAATTTTGCATTATGACATCATAATGAAATTTTACATTATGACATCATAATGGAATTTTAAATTATGACATCATAATGGAATTTTGAATTATGACTTCATAATGGAATGTTACATTATGACATCATAATGGAATTTTGCATTATGACATCATAATGAAATGTTACATTATGACATCATAATAGAATTTTGCATTATGACATCATAATGGAATTTTACATTATGACATCATAATGGAATTTTACATTATGACATCATAATGGAATTTTGCATTATGACATCATAATGGAATGTTACATTATGACATCATAATGGAATTTTGCATTATGACATCATAATGGAATTTACATTATGACATCATAATGGAATTTTACATTATGACATCATAATGGAATTTTGCATTATGACATCATAATGGAATGTTACATTATGACATCATAATGGAATTTTGCATTATGACATCATAATGGAATGTTACATTATGACATCATAATGGAATTTTGCATTATGACATCATAATGGAATGTTACATTATGACATCATAATGGAATTTTGCATTATGACATTATAATGGAATTTTACATTATGACATCATAATGGAATGTTACATTATGACATCATAATGGAATTTTGCATTATGACATCATAATGGAATTTAAATTATGAGCTCATAATGGAATTTGGCATTATGACATCATAATGGAATGTTACATTATGACATCATAATGGAATTTTGCATTTTGACATCATAATGGAATGTTACATTATGACATCATAATGGAATTTTGCATTATGACATCATAATGGAATTTACATTATGACATCATAATGGAATTTTGCATTATGACATCATAATGGAATGTTACATTATGACATCATAATGGAATTTTGCTTTATGACATCATAATGGAATGTTACATTATGACATCATAATGGAATTTTGCATTATGACATCATAATGGAATGTTACATTATGACATCATAATGGAATTTGGCATTATGACATCATAATGGAATGTTACATTATGACATCATAATGGAATTTTGCATTTTGACATCATAATGGAATGTTACATTATGACATCATAATGGAATTTTGCATTATGACATCATAATGGAATTTTACATTATGACATCATAATGGAATTTTACATTATGACATCATAATGGAATTTTGCATTATGACATCATAATGGAATTTTGCATTATGACATCATAATGGAATGTTACATTATGACATCATAATGGAATTTTGCATTATAACATCATAATGGAATGTTACATTATGACATCATAATGGAATTTTGCATTATGACATCATAATGGAATTTTTCATTATGACATCATAATGGAATTTTACATTATGACATCATAATGGAATTTTGCATTATGACATCATAATGGAATTTTGCATTATGACATCATAATGGAATGTTACATTATGACATCATAATGGAATTTTGCATTATGACATCATAATGGAATTTTACATTATGACATCATAATGGAATGTTACATTATGACATCATAATGGAATTTTTCATTATGACATCATAATGGAATTTTACATTATGACATCATAATGGAATTTTACATTATGACATCATAATGGAATTTTGCATTATGACATCATAATGGAATTTTACATTATGACATCATAATGGGATTTTACATTATGACATCATAATGGAATTTTGCATTATGACATCATAATGGAATTTTACATTATGACATCATAATGGGATTTTACATTATGACATCATAATGGAATTTTACATTATGACATCATAATGGAATGTTACATTATGACATCATAATGGAATTTTTCATTATGACATCATAATGGAATTTTACATTATGACATCATAATGGAATTTTACATTATGGCATCATAATGGGATTTTACATTATGACATCATAATGGAATTTTACATTATGACATCATAATGGAATGTTACATTATGACATCATAATGGAATTTTTCATTATGACATCATA
Source organism: Eleutherodactylus coqui (assembly GCF_035609145.1). NCBI lineage: Eukaryota > Metazoa > Chordata > Amphibia > Anura > Eleutherodactylidae > Eleutherodactylus > Eleutherodactylus coqui. The sequence goes on from NC_089844.1 coordinate 202,576,919, forward strand.
ATGGAATTTTACATTATGACATCATAATGGAATTTTTCATTATGACATCATAATGGAATTTTGCATTATGACATCATAATGGAATTTTGGATTTTGACATCATAATGGAATTTTGCATTATGACATCATAATGGAATGTTACATTATGACATCATAATGGAATTTTGCATTATGACATCATAATGAAATTTTACATTATGACATCATAATGGAATTTTAAATTATGACATCATAATGGAATTTTGCATTATGACATCATAATGGAATGTTACATTATGACATCATAATGAAATTTTGCATTATGACATCATAATGGAATGTTACATTATGACATCATAATAGAATTTTGCATTATGACATCATAATGGAATTTTACATTATGACATCATAATGGAATTTTACATTATGACATCATAATGGAATTTTGCATTATGACATCATAATGGAATTTTACATTATGACATCATAATGGAGTTTTACATTATGACATCATAATGGAATTTTACATTATGACATCATAATGGAATTTTGCATTATGACATCATAATTGAATTTTGCATTATGGCATCATAATGGAATTTTGCATTATGAGATCATAATGGAATTTTGCATTATGACATCATAATGGAATTTTACATTATGACATCATAATGGGATTTTACATTATGACATCATAATGGAATTTTACATTATGACATCATAATGGAATGTTACATTATGACATCATAATGGAATTTTTCATTATGACATCATAATGGAATTTTACATTATGACATCATAATGGAATTTTTCATTATGACATCATAATGGAATTTTGCATTATGACATCATAATGGAATTTTGCATTATGACATCATAATGGAATGTTACATTATGACATCATAATGGAATTTTGCATTATGACATCATAATGGAATTTACATTATGACATCATAATGGAATTTTACATTATGACATCATAATGGAATTTTGCATTATGACATCATAATGGAATGTTACATTATGACATCATAATGGAATTTTGCATTATGACATCATAATGGAATGTTACATTATGACATCATAATGGAATTTTGCATTATGACATCATAATGGAATGTTACATTATGACATCATAATGGAATTTTGCATTATGACATTATAATGGAATTTTACATTATGACATCATAATGGAAGGTTACATTATGACATCATAATGGAATTTTGCATTTTGACATCATAATGGAATGTTACATTATGACATCATAATGGAATTTTGCATTATGACATCATAATGGAATTTTACATTATGACATCATAATGGAATTTTACATGATGACATCATAATGGAATTTTGCATTATGACATCATAATGGAATTTTACATTATGACATCATAATGGGATTTTACATTATGACATCATAATGGAATTTTACATTATGACATCATAATGGAATGTTACATTATGACATCATAATGGAATTTTTCATTATGACATCATAATGGAATTTTACATTATGACATCATAATGGAATTTTACATTATGACATCATAATGGAATTTTGCATTATGACATCATAATGGAATTTTACATTATGACATCATAATGGGATTTTACATTATGACATCATAATGGAATTTTGCATTATGACATCATAATGGAATTTTACATTATGACATCATAATGGGATTTTACATTATGACATCATAATGGAATTTTACATTATGACATCATAATGGAATGTTACATTATGACATCATAATGGAATTTTTCATTATGACATCATAATGGAATTTTGCATTATGACATCATAATGGAATTTTGCATTATGACATCATAATGGAATTTTGCATTATGACATCATAATGGAATGTTACATTATGACATCATAATGGAATTTTGCATTATGACATCATAATGGAATGTTACATTATGACATCATAATGGAATTTTGCATTATGACATCATAATGGAATGTTACATTATGACATCATAATGGAATTTTGCATTATGACATTATAATGGAATTTTACATTATGACATCATAATGGAATGTTACATTATGACATCATAATGGAATTTTGCATTATGACATCATAATGGAATTTAAATTATGAGCTCATAATGGAATTTGGCATTATGACATCATAATGGAATGTTACATTATGACATCATAATGGAATTTTGCATTTTGACATCATAATGGAATGTTACATTATGACGTCATAATGGAATTTTGCATTATGACATCATAATGGAATTTTACATTATGACATCATAATGGAATTTTACATTATGACATCATAATGGAATTTTGCATTATGACATCATAATGGAATTTTGCATTATGACATCATAATGGAATGTTACATTATGACATCATAATGGAATTTTGCATTATAACATCATAATGGAATGTTACATTATGACATCATAATGGAATTTTGCATTATGACATCATAATGGAATTTTTCATTATGACATCATAATGGAATTTTACATTATGACATCATAATGGAATTTTGCATTATGACATCATAATGGAATTTTGCATTATGACATCATAATGGAATGTTACATTATGACATCATAATGGAATTTTGCATTATGACATCATAATGGAATTTTACATTATGACATCATAATGGAATGTTACATTATGACATCATAATGGAATTTTTCATTATGACATCATAATGGAATTTTACATTATGACATCATAATGGAATTTTTCATTATGACATCATAATGGAATTTTGCATTATGACATCATAATGGAATTTTGCATTATGACATCATAATGGAATGTTACATTATGACATCATAATAGAATTTTGCATTATGACATCATAATGGAATTTACATTATGACATCATAATGGAATTTTACATTATGACATCATAATGGAATTTAAATTATGAGCTCATAATGGAATTTTACATTATGACATCATAATGGAATTTAAATTATGAGCTCATAATGGAATTTGGCATTATGACATCATAATGGAATGTTACATTATGACATCATAATGGAATTTTGCATTTTGACATCATAATGGAATGTTACATTATGACATCATAATGGAATTTTGCATTATGACATCATAATGGAATTTTACATTATGACATCATAATGGAATTTTGCATTATGCCATCATAATGGAATTTTGCATTATGACATCATAATGAAATTTTACATTATGACATCATAATGGAATTTTAAATTATGACATCATAATGGAATTTTGAATTATGACTTCATAATGGAATGTTACATTATGACATCATAATGGAATTTTGCATTATGACATCATAATGAAATGTTACATTATGACATCATAATAGAATTTTGCATTATGACATCATAATGGAATTTTACATTATGACATCATAATGGAATTTTACATTATGACATCATAATGGAATTTTGCATTATGACATCATAATGGAATGTTACATTATGACATCATAATGGAATTTTGCATTATGACATCATAATGGAATTTACATTATGACATCATAATGGAATTTTACATTATGACATCATAATGGAATTTTGCATTATGACATCATAATGGAATGTTACATTATGACATCATAATGGAATTTTGCATTATGACATCATAATGGAATGTTACATTATGACATCATAATGGAATTTTGCATTATGACATCATAATGGAATGTTACATTATGACATCATAATGGAATTTTGCATTATGACATTATAATGGAATTTTACATTATGACATCATAATGGAATGTTACATTATGACATCATAATGGAATTTTGCATTATGACATCATAATGGAATTTAAATTATGAGCTCATAATGGAATTTGGCAATATGACATCATAATGGAATGTTACATTATGACATCATAATGGAATTTTGCATTTTGACATCATAATGGAATGTTACATTATGACATCATAATGGAATTTTGCATTATGGCATCATAATGGAATTTTACATTATGACATCATAATGGAATTTTACATTATGACATCATAATTGAATTTTGCATTATGACATCATAATGGAATTTTGCATTATGACATCATAATGGAATGTTACATTATGACATCATAATGGAATTTTGCATTATAACATCATAATGGAATGTTACATTATGACATCATAATGGAATTTTGCATTATGACATCATAATGGAATTTTTCATTATGACATCATAATGGAATTTTACATTATGACATCATAATGGAATTTTGCATTATGACATCATAATGGAATTTTGCATTATGACATCATAATGGAATGTTACATTATGACATCATAATGGAATTTTGCATTATGACATCATAATGGAATTTTACATTATGACATCATAATGGAATGTTACATTATGACATCATAATGGAATTTTTCATTATGACATCATAATGGAATTTTACATTATGACATCATAATGGAATTTTACATTATGACATCATAATGGAATTTTGCATTATGACATCATAATGGAATTTTACATTATGACATCATAATGGGATTTTACATTATGACATCATAATGGAATTTTGCATTATGACATCATAATGGAATTTTACATTATGACATCATAATGGGATTTTACATTATGACATCATAATGGAATTTTACATTATGACATCATAATGGAATGTTACATTATGACATCATAATGGAATTTTGAATTATGACATCATAATGGAATTTTACATTATGGCATCATAATGGAATTTTACATTATGGCATCATAATGGGATTTTACATTATGACATCATAATGGAATTTTACATTATGACATCATAATGGAATGTTACATTATGACATCATAATGGAATTTTTCATTATGACATCATAATGGAATTTTACATTATGACATCATAATGGAATTTTTCATTATGACATCATAATGGAATTTTGCATTATGACATCATAATGGAATTTTGGATTTTGACATCATAATGGAATTTTGCATTATGACATCATAATGGAATGTTACATTATGACATCATAATGGAATTTTGCATTATGACATCATAATGGAATTTTACATTATGACATCATAATGGAATTTTACATTATGACATCATAATGGAATTTTGCATTATGACATCATAATGGAATTTTGCATTATGACATCATAATGGAATGTTACATTATGACATCATAATGGAATTTTGCATTATAACATCATAATGGAATGTTACATTATGACATCATAATGGAATTTTGCATTATGACATCATAATGGAATTTTTCATTATGACATCATAATGGAATTTTACATTATGACATCATAATGGAATTTTGCATTATGACATCATAATGGAATTTTGCATTATGACATCATAATGGAATGTTACATTATGACATCATAATGGAATTTTGCATTATGACATCATAATGGAATTTTACATTATGACATCATAATGGAATGTTACATTATGACATCATAATGGAATTTTTCATTATGACATCATAATGGAATTTTACATTATGACATCATAATGGAATTTTACATTATGACATCATAATGGAATTTTGCATTATGACATCATAATGGAATTTTACATTATGACATCATAATGGGATTTTACATTATGACATCATAATGGAATTTTGCATTATGACATCATAATGGAATTTTACATTATGACATCATAATGGGATTTTACATTATGACATCATAATGGAATTTTACATTATGACATCATAATGGAATGTTACATTATGACATCATAATGGAATTTTTCATTATGACATCATAATGGAATTTTACATTATGACATCATAATGGAATTTTACATTATGGCATCATAATGGGATTTTACATTATGACATCATAATGGAATTTTACATTATGACATCATAATGGAATGTTACATTATGACATCATAATGGAATTTTTCATTATGACATCATAATGGAATTTTACATTATGACATCATAATGGAATTTTTCATTATGACATCATAATGGAATTTTGCATTATGACATCATAATGGAATTTTGGATTTTGACATCATAATGGAATTTTGCATTATGACATCATAATGGAATGTTACATTATGACATCATAATGGAATTTTGCATTATGACATCATAATGAAATTTTACATTATGACATCATAATGGAATTTTAAATTATGACATCATAATGGAATTTTGCATTATGACATCATAATGGAATGTTACATTATGACATCATAATGAAATTTTGCATTATGACATCATAATGGAATGTTACATTATGACATCATAATAGAATTTTGCATTATGACATCATAATGGAATTTTACATTATGACATCATAATGGAATTTTACATTATGACATCATAATGGAATTTTGCATTATGACATCATAATGGAATTTTACATTATGACATCATAATGGAGTTTTACATTATGACATCATAATGGAATTTTACATTATGACATCATAATGGAATTTTGCATTATGACATCATAATTGAATTTTGCATTATGGCATCATAATGGAATTTTGCATTATGAGATCATAATGGAATTTTGCATTATGACATCATAATGGAATTTTACATTATGACATCATAATGGGATTTTACATTATGACATCATAATGGAATTTTACATTATGACATCATAATGGAATGTTACATTATGACATCATAATGGAATTTTTCATTATGACATCATAATGGAATTTTACATTATGACATCATAATGGAATTTTTCATTATGACATCATAATGGAATTTTGCATTATGACATCATAATGGAATTTTGCATTATGACATCATAATGGAATGTTACATTATGACATCATAATGGAATTTTGCATTATGACATCATAATGGAATTTACATTATGACATCATAATGGAATTTTACATTATGACATCATAATGGAATTTTGCATTATGACATCATAATGGAATGTTACATTATGACATCATAATGGAATTTTGCATTATGACATCATAATGGAATGTTACATTATGACATCATAATGGAATTTTGCATTATGACATCATAATTGAATTTTGCATTATGGCATCATAATGGAATTTTGCATTATGAGATCATAATGGAATTTTGCATTATGACATCATAATGGAATTTTACATTATGACATCATAATGGGATTTTACATTATGACATCATAATGGAATTTTACATTATGACATCATAATGGAATGTTACATTATGACATCATAATGGAATTTTTCATTATGACATCATAATGGAATTTTACATTATGACATCATAATGGAATTTTTCATTATGACATCATAATGGAATTTTGCATTATGACATCATAATGGAATTTTGCATTATGACATCATAATGGAATGTTACATTATGACATCATAATGGAATTTTGCATTATGACATCATAATGGAATTTACATTATGACATCATAATGGAATTTTACATTATGACATCATAATGGAATTTTGCATTATGACATCATAATGGAATGTTACATTATGACATCATAATGAAATTTTGCATTATGACATCATAATGGAATGTTACATTATGACATCATAATAGAATTTTGCATTATGACATCATAATGAAATGTTACATTATGACATCATAATAGAATTTTGCATTATGACATCATAATGGAATTTTACATTATGACATCATAATGGAATTTTACATTATGACATCATAATGGAATTTTGCATTATGACATCATAATGGAATGTTACATTATGACATCATAATGGAATTTTGCATTATGACATCATAATGGAATTTACATTATGACATCATAATGGAATTTTACATTATGACATCATAATGGAATTTTGCATTATGACATCATAATGGAATGTTACATTATGACATCATAATGGAATTTTGCATTATGACATCATAATGGAATGTTACATTATGACATCATAATGGAATTTTGCATTATGACATCATAATGGAATGTTACATTATGACATCATAATGGAATTTTGCATTATGACATTATAATGGAATTTTACATTATGACATCATAATGGAATGTTACATTATGACATCATAATGGAATTTTGCATTATGACATCATAATGGAATTTAAATTATGAGCTCATAATGGAATTTTACATTATGACATCATAATGGAATTTTACATTATGACATCATAATGGAATTTTGCATTATGACATCATAATGGAATTTTGCATTATGACATCATAATGGAATGTTACATTATGACATCATAATGGAATTTTGCATTATAACATCATAATGGAATGTTACATTATGACATCATAATGGAATTTTGCATTATGACATCATAATGGAATTTTTCATTATGACATCATAATGGAATTTTACATTATGACATCATAATGGAATTTTGCATTATGACATCATAATGGAATTTTGCATTATGACATCATAATGGAATGTTACATTATGACATCATAATGGAATTTTGCATTATGACATCATAATGGAATTTTACATTATGACATCATAATGGAATGTTACATTATGACATCATAATGGAATTTTTCATTATGACATCATAATGGAATTTTACATTATGACATCATAATGGAATTTTACATTATGACATCATAATGGAATTTTGCATTATGACATCATAATGGAATTTTACATTATGACATCATAATGGGATTTTACATTATGACATCATAATGGAATTTTGCATTATGACATCATAATGGAATTTTACATTATGACATCATAATGGGATTTTACATTATGACATCATAATGGAATTTTACATTATGACATCATAATGGAATGTTACATTATGACATCATAATGGAATTTTTCATTATGACATCATAATGGAATTTTACATTATGACATCATAATGGAATTTTACATTATGGCATCATAATGGGATTTTACATTATGACATCATAATGGAATTTTACATTATGACATCATAATGGAATGTTACATTATGACATCATAATGGAATTTTTCATTATGACATCATAATGGAATTTTACATTATGACATCATAATGGAATTTTTCATTATGACATCATAATGGAATTTTGCATTATGACATCATAATGGAATTTTGGATTTTGACATCATAATGGAATTTTGCATTATGACATCATAATGGAATGTTACATTATGACATCATAATGGAATTTTGCATTATGACATCATAATGAAATTTTACATTATGACATCATAATGGAATTTTAAATTATGACATCATAATGGAATTTTGCATTATGACATCATAATGGAATGTTACATTATGACATCATAATGAAATTTTGCATTATGACATCATAATGGAATGTTACATTATGACATCATAATAGAATTTTGCATTATGACATCATAATGGAATTTTACATTATGACATCATAATGGAATTTTACATTATGACATCATAATGGAATTTTGCATTATGACATCATAATGGAATTTTACATTATGACATCATAATGGAATTTTGCTTTATGACATCATAATGGAATGTTACATTATGACATCATAATGGAATTTTGCATTATGACATCATAATGGAATGTTACATTATGACATCATAATGGAATTTTGCATTATGACATTATAATGGAATTTTACATTATGACATCATAATGGAATGTTACATTATGACATCATAATGGAATTTTGCATTATGACATCATAATGGAATTTAAATTATGAGCTCATAATGGAATTTGGCATTATGACATCATAATGGAATGTTACATTATGACATCATAATGGAATTTTGCATTTTGACATCATAATGGAATGTTACATTATGACATCATAATGGAATTTTGCTTTATGACATCATAATGGAATGTTACATTATGACATCATAATGGAATTTTGCATTATGACATCATAATGGAATTTTCCATTATGACATCATAATGAAATTTTGCATTATGACATCATAATGGAATTTTTCATTATGACATCATGATGGAATTTTACATTATGACATCATAATGGAATTTTGCATTGTGACATCATAATGGAATTTTGCATTATGACATCATAATGGAATGTTACATTATGACATCATAATGGAATTTTGCATTATGACATCATAATGGGATTTTGCATTATGACATCATAATGGAATTTTGCATTATGACATCATAATGGAATGTTACATTATGACATCATAATGGAATTTTGCATTATGACATCATAATGGAATGTTACATTATGACATCATAATGGAATTTTGCATTATGACATCATAATGGAATTTAAATTATGAGCTCATAATGGAATTTGGCATTATGACATTATAATGGAATGTTACATTATGACATCATAATGGAATTTTGCATTTTGACATCATAATGGAATGTTACATTATGACATCATAATGGAATTTTGCATTATGACATCATAATGGAATTTTACATTATGACATCATAATGGAATTTTACATGATGACATCATAATGGAATTTTGCATGATGACATCATAATGGAATTTTACATTATGACATCATAATGGGATTTTACATTATGACATCATAATGGAATTTTACATTATGACATCATAATGGAATGTTACATTATGACATCATAATGGAATTTTTCATTATGACATCATAATGGAATTTTACATTATGACATCATAATGGAATTTTACATTATGACATCATAATGGAATTTTGCATTATGACATCATAATGGAATTTTACATTATGACATCATAATGGGATTTTACATTATGACATCATAATGGAATTTTGCATTATGACATCATAATGGAATTTTACATTATGACATCATAATGGGATTTTACATTATGACATCATAATGGAATTCTACATTATGACATCATAATGGAATGTTACATTATGACATCATAATGGAATTTTTCATTATGACATCATAATGGAATTTTGCATTATGACATCATAATGGAATTTTGCATTATGACATCATAATGGAATTTTGCATTATGACATCATAATGGAATGTTACATTATGACATCATAATGGAATTTTGCATTATGACATCATAATGGAATGTTACATTATGACATCATAATGGAATTTTGCATTATGACATCATAATGGAATGTTACATTATGACATCATAATGGAATTTTGCATTATGACATCATAATGGAATGTTACATTATGACATCATAATGGAATTTTGCATTATGACATTATAATGGAATTTTACATAATGACATCATAATGGAATGCTACATTATGACATCATAATGGAATTTTGCATTATGACATCATAATGGAATTTAAATTATGAGCTCATAATGGAATTTGGCATTATGACATCATAATGGAATGTTACATTATGACATCATAATGGAATTTTGCATTTTGACATCATAATGGAATGTTACATTATGACATCATAATGGAATTTTGCATTATGACATCATAATGGAATTTTACATTATGACATCATAATGGAATTTTACATTATGACATCATAATGGAATTTTGCATTATGACATCATAATGGAATTTTGCATTATGACATCATAATGGAATGTTACATTATGACATCATAATGGAATTTTGCATTATAACATCATAATGGAATGTTACATTATGACATCATAATGGAATTTTGCATTATGACATCATAATGGAATTTTTCATTATGACATCATAATGGAATTTTACATTATGACATCATAATGGAATTTTGCATTATGACATCATAATGGAATTTTGCATTATGACATCATAATGGAATGTTACATTATGACATCATAATGGAATTTTGCATTATGACATCATAATGGAATTTTACATTATGACATCATAATGGAATGTTACATTATGACATCATAATGGAATTTTTCATTATGACATCATAATGGAATTTTACATTATGACATCATAATGGAATTTTTCATTATGACATCATAATGGAATTTTGCATTATGACATCATAATGGAATTTTGCATTATGACATCATAATGGAATGTTACATTATGACATCATAATAGAATTTTTCATTATGACATCATAATGGAATTTACATTATGACATCATAATGGAATTTTACATTATGACATCATAATGGAATTTAAATTATGAGCTCATAATGGAATTTTACATTATGACATCATAATGGAATTTAAATTATGAGCTCATAATGGAATCTGGCATTATGACATCATAATGGAATGTTACATTATGACATCATAATGGAATTTTGCATTTTGACATCATAATGGAATGTTACATTATGACATCATAATGGAATTTTGCATTATGACATCATAATGGAATTTTACATTATGACATCATAATGGAATTTTGCATTATGCCATCATAATGGAATTTTGCATTATGACATCATAATGAAATTTTACATTATGACATCATAATGGAATTTTAAATTATGACATCATAATGGAATTTTGAATTATGACTTCATAATGGAATGTTACATTATGACATCATAATGGAATTTTGCATTATGACATCATAATGAAATGTTACATTATGACATCATAATAGAATTTTGCATTATGACATCATAATGGAATTTTACATTATGACATCATAATGGAATTTTACATTATGACATCATAATGGAATTTTGCATTATGACATCATAATGGAATGTTACATTATGACATCATAATGGAATTTTGCATTATGACATCATAATGGAATTTACATTATGACATCATAATGGAATTTTACATTATGACATCATAATGGAATTTTGCATTATGACATCATAATGGAATGTTACATTATGACATCATAATGGAATTTTGCATTATGACATCATAATGGAATGTTACATTATGACATCATAATGGAATTTTGCATTATGACATCATAATGGAATGTTACATTATGACATCATAATGGAATTTTGCATTATGACATTATAATGGAATTTTACATTATGACATCATAATGGAATGTTACATTATGACATCATAATGTAATTTTGCATTATGACATCATAATGGAATTTAAATTATGAGCTCATAATGGAATTTGGCATTATGACATCATAATGGAATGTTACATTATGACATCATAATGGAATTTTGCATTTTGACATCATAATGGAATGTTACATTATGAGATCATAATGGAATTTTGCATTATGACATCATAATGGAATTTTACATTATGACATCATAATGGAATTTTACATTATGACATCATAATGGAATTTTGCATTATGACATCATAATGGAATTTTGCATTATGACATCATAATGGAATGTTACATTATGACATCATAATGGAATTTTGCATTATAACATCATAATGGAATGTTACATTATGACATCATAATGGAATTTTGCATTATGACATCATAATGGAATTTTTCATTATGACATCATAATGGAATTTTACATTATGACATCATAATGGAATTTTGCATTATGACATCATAATGGAATTTTGCATTATGACATCATAATAGAATGTTACATTATGACATCATAATGGAATTTTGCATTATGACATCATAATGGAATTTTACATTATGACATCATAATGGAATGTTACATTATGACATCATAATGGAATTTTTCATTATGACATCATAATGGAATTTTACATTATGACATCATAATGGAATTTTACATTATGACATCATAATGGAATTTTGCATTATGACATCATAATGGAATTTTACATTATGACATCATAATGGGATTTTACATTATGACATCATAATGGAATTTTGCATTATGACATCATAATGGAATTTTACATTATGACATCATAATGGGATTTTACATTATGACATCATAATGGAATTTTACATTATGACATCATAATGGAATGTTACATTATGACATCATAATGGAATTTTTCATTATGACATCATAATGGAATTTTACATTATGACATCATAATGGAATTTTACATTATGGCATCATAATGGGATTTTACATTATGACATCATAATGGAATTTTACATTATGACATCATAATGGAATGTTACATTATGACATCATAATGGAATTTTTCATTATGACATCATAATGGAATTTTACATTATGACATCATAATGGAATTTTTCATTATGACATCATAATGGAATTTTGCATTATGACATCATAATGGAATTTTGGATTTTGACATCATAATGGAATTTTGCATTATGACATCATAATGGAATGTTACATTATGACATCATAATGGAATTTTGCATTATGACATCATAATGAAATTTTACATTATGACATCATAATGGAATTTTAAATTATGACATCATAATGGAATTTTGCATTATGACATCATAATGGAATGTTACATTATGACATCATAATGAAATTTTGCATTATGACATCATAATGGAATGTTACATTATGACATCATAATAGAATTTTGCATTATGACATCATAATGGAATTTTACATTATGACATCATAATGGAATTTTACATTATGACATCATAATGGAATTTTGCATTATGACATCATAATGGAATTTTACATTATGACATCATAATGGAGTTTTACATTATGACATCATAATGGAATTTTACATTATGACATCATAATGGAATTTTGCATTATGACATCATAATTGAATTTTGCATTATGGCATCATAATGGAATTTTGCATTATGAGATCATAATGGAATTTTGCATTATGACATCATAATGGAATTTTACATTATGACATCATAATGGGATTTTACATTATGACATCATAATGGAATTTTACATTATGACATCATAATGGAATGTTACATTATGACATCATAATGGAATTTTTCATTATGACATCATAATGGAATTTTACATTATGACATCATAATGGAATTTTTCATTATGACATCATAATGGAATTTTGCATTATGACATCATAATGGAATTTTGCATTATGACATCATAATGGAATGTTACATTATGACATCATAATGGAATTTTGCATTATGACATCATAATGGAATTTACATTATGACATCATAATGGAATTTTACATTATGACATCATAATGGAATTTTGCATTATGACATCATAATGGAATGTTACATTATGACATCATAATGGAATTTTGCATTATGACATCATAATGGAATGTTACATTATGACATCATAATGGAATTTTGCATTATGACATCATAATGGAATGTTACATTATGACATCATAATGGAATTTTGCATTATGACATTATAATGGAATTTTACATTATGACATCATAATGGAATGTTACATTATGACATCATAATGGAATTTTGCATTTTGACATCATAATGGAATGTTACATTATGACATCATAATGGAATTTTGCATTATGACATCATAATGGAATTTTACATTATGACATCATAATGGAATTTTACATGATGACATCATAATGGAATTTTGCATTATGACATCATAATGGAATTTTACATTATGACATCATAATGGGATTTTACATTATGACATCATAATGGAATTTTACATTATGACATCATAATGGAATGTTACATTATGACATCATAATGGAATTTTTCATTATGACATCATAATGGAATTTTACATTATGACATCATAATGGAATTTTACATTATGACATCATAATGGGATTTTACATTATGACATCATAATGGAATTTTGCATTATGACATCATAATGGAATTTTACATTATGACATCATAATGGGATTTTACATTATGACATCATAATGGAATTTTACATTATGACATCATAATGGAATGTTACATTATGACATCATAATGGAATTTTTCATTATGACATCATAATGGAATTTTGCATTATGACATCATAATGGAATTTTGCATTATGACATCATAATGGAATTTTGCATTATGACATCATAATGGAATGTTACATTATGACATCATAATGGAATTTTGCATTATGACATCATAATGGAATGTTACATTATGACATCATAATGGAATTTTGCATTATGACATCATAATGGAATGTTACATTATGACATCATAATGGAATTTTGCATTATGACATTATAATGGAATTTTACATTATGACATCATAATGGAATGTTACATTATGACATCATAATGGAATTTTGCATTATGACATCATAATGGAATTTAAATTATGAGCTCATAATGGAATTTGGCATTATGACATCATAATGGAATGTTACATTATGACATCATAATGGAATTTTGCATTTTGACATCATAATGGAATGTTACATTATGACGTCATAATGGAATTTTGCATTATGACATCATAATGGAATTTTACATTATGACATCATAATGGAATTTTACATTATGACATCATAATGGAATTTTGCATTATGACATCATAATGGAATTTTGCATTATGACATCATAATGGAATGTTACATTATGACATCATAATGGAATTTTGCATTATAACATCATAATGGAATGTTACATTATGACATCATAATGGAATTTTGCATTATGACATCATAATGGAATTTTACATTATGACATCATAATGGAATGTTACATTATGACATCATAATGGAATTTTTCATTATGACATCATAATGGAATTTTACATTATGACATCATAATGGAATTTTTCATTATGACATCATAATGGAATTTTGCATTATGACATCATAATGGAATTTTGCATTATGACATCATAATGGAATGTTACATTATGACATCATAATAGAATTTTGCATTATGACATCATAATGGAATTTACATTATGACATCATAATGGAATTTTACATTATGACATCATAATGGAATTTAAATTATGAGCTCATAATGGAATTTTACATTATGACATCATAATGGAATTTAAATTATGAGCTCATAATGGAATTTGGCATTATGACATCATAATGGAATGTTACATTATGACATCATAATGGAATTTTGCATTTTGACATCATAATGGAATGTTACATTATGACATCATAATGGAATTTTGCATTATGACATCATAATGGAATTTTACATTATGACATCATAATGGAATTTTGCATTATGCCATCATAATGGAATTTTGCATTATGACATCATAATGAAATTTTACATTATGACATCATAATGGAATTTTAAATTATGACATCATAATGGAATTTTGAATTATGACTTCATAATGGAATGTTACATTATGACATCATAATGGAATTTTGCATTATGACATCATAATGAAATGTTACATTATGACATCATAATAGAATTTTGCATTATGACATCATAATGGAATTTTACATTATGACATCATAATGGAATTTTACATTATGACATCATAATGGAATTTTGCATTATGACATCATAATGGAATGTTACATTATGACATCATAATGGAATTTTGCATTATGACATCATAATGGAATTTACATTATGACATCATAATGGAATTTTACATTATGACATCATAATGGAATTTTGCATTATGACATCATAATGGAATGTTACATTATGACATCATAATGGAATTTTGCATTATGACATCATAATGGAATGTTACATTATGACATCATAATGGAATTTTGCATTATGACATCATAATGGAATGTTACATTATGACATCATAATGGAATTTTGCATTATGACATTATAATGGAATTTTACATTATGACATCATAATGGAATGTTACATTATGACATCATAATGGAATTTTGCATTATGACATCATAATGGAATTTAAATTATGAGCTCATAATGGAATTTGGCAATATGACATCATAATGGAATGTTACATTATGACATCATAATGGAATTTTGCATTTTGACATCATAATGGAATGTTACATTATGACATCATAATGGAATTTTGCATTATGACATCATAATGGAATTTTACATTATGACATCATAATGGAATTTTACATTATGACATCATAATGGAATTTTGCATTATGACATCATAATGGAATTTTGCATTATGACATCATAATGGAATGTTACATTATGACATCATAATGGAATTTTGCATTATAACATCATAATGGAATGTTACATTATGACATCATAATGGAATTTTGCATTATGACATCATAATGGAATTTTTCATTATGACATCATAATGGAATTTTACATTATGACATCATAATGGAATTTTGCATTATGACATCATAATGGAATTTTGCATTATGACATCATAATGGAATGTTACATTATGACATCATAATGGAATTTTGCATTATGACATCATAATGGAATTTTACATTATGACATCATAATGGAATGTTACATTATGACATCATAATGGAATTTTTCATTATGACATCATAATGGGATTTTACATTATGACATCATAATGGAATTTTGCATTATGACATCATAATGGAATTTTACATTATGACATCATAATGGGATTTTACATTATGACATCATAATGGAATTTTACATTATGACATCATAATGGAATGTTACATTATGACATCATAATGGAATTTTGAATTATGACATCATAATGGAATTTTACATTATGGCATCATAATGGAATTTTACATTATGACATCATAATGGAATTTTGAATTATGACATCATAATGGAATTTTACATTATGGCATCATAATGGAATTTTACATTATGGCATCATAATGGAATTTTGAATTATGACATCATAATGGAATTTTACATTATGGCATCATAATGGAATTTTACATTATGACATCATAATGGAATTTTGAATTATGACATCATAATGGAATTTTGCATTATGACATCATAATGGAATTTTACATTATGACATCATAATGGAGTTTTACATTATGACATCATAATGGAATTTTACATTATGACATCATAATGGAATTTTGCATTATGACATCATAATTGAATTTTGGATTATGGCATCATAATGGAATTTTGCATTATGAGATCATAATGGAATTTTGCATTATGACATCATAATGGAATTTTACATTATGACATCATAATGGGATTTTACATTATGACATCATAATGGAATTTTACATTATGACATCATAATGGAATGTTACATTATGACATCATAATGGAATTTTTCATTATGACATCATAATGGAATTTTACATTATGACATCATAATGGAATTTTTCATTATGACATCATAATGGAATTTTGCATTATGACATCATAATGGAATTTTGCATTATGACATCATAATGGAATGTTACATTATGACATCATAATGGAATTTTGCATTATGACATCATAATGGAATTTACATTATGACATCATAATGGAATTTTACATTATGACATCATAATGGAATTTTGCATTATGACATCATAATGGAATGTTACATTATGACATCATAATGGAATTTTGCATTATGACATCATAATGGAATGTTACATTATGACATCATAATGGAATTTTGCATTATGACATCATAATGGAATGTTACATTATGACATCATAATGGAATTTTGCATTATGACATTATAATGGAATTTTACATTATGACATCATAATGGAATGTTACATTATGACATCATAATGGAATTTTGCATTATGACATCATAATGGAATTTAAATTATGAGCTCATAATGGAATTTGGCATTATGAAATCATAATGGAATTTTACATTATGACATCATAATGGAATTTTACATTATGACATCATAATGGAATTTTGCATTATGACATCATAATGGAATTTTGCATTATGACATCATAATGGAATGTTACATTATGACATCATAATGGAATTTTGCATTATGACATCATAATGGAATTTTCCATTATGACATCATAATGGAATTTTGCATTATGACATCATAATGGAATTTTTCATTATGACATCATAATGGAATTTTACATTATGACATCATAATGGAATTTTGCATTATGACATCATAATGGAATTTTGCATTATGACATCATAATGGAATGTTACATTATGACATCATAATGGAATTTTGCATTATGACATCATAATGGGATTTTGCATTATGACATCATAATGGAATTTTGCATTATGACATCATAATGGAATGTTACATTATGACATCATAATAAAATTTTGCATTATGACATCATAATGGAATTTTACATTATGACATCATAATGGAATTTTGCTATATGACATCATAATAGAATTTTGCATTATGACATCATAATGGAATTTTACAGTATGACATCATAATGGAATTTTGCATTATGACATCATAATGGAATTTTTAATTATGACATCATAATGGAATTTTACATTATGACATCATAATGGAATTTTGCATTGTGACATCATAATGGAATTTTGCATTATGACATCATAATGGAATTTTGCATTATGACATCATAATGGAATTTTGCATTGTGACATCATAATGGAATGTTACATTATGACATCATAATGGAATTTTGCATTATGACATCATAATGGAATTTTGCATTGTGACATCATAATGGAATGTTACATTATGACATCATAATGGAATTTTACATTATGACATCATAATGGTATTTTACATTATGACATCATAATGGAATTTTGCATTATGACATCATAATGGAATTTTACATTATGACATCATAATGGAATTTTTCATTATGACATCATAATGGAATTTTGCATTATGACATCATAATGGAATTTTGCATTATAACATCATAATGGAAATTTGCATTATGACATCATAATGGAATGTTACATTATGACATCATAATGGAATTTTGCATTATGACATCATAATGGAATTTACATTATGACATCATAATGGAATTTTACATTATGACATCATAATGGAATTTTGCATTATGACATCATAATGGAATGTTACATTATGACATCATAATGGAATTTTGAATTATGACATCATAATGGAATGTTACATCATGACATCATAATGGAATTTTGCATTATGACATCATAATGGAATGTTACATTATGACATCATAATGGAATTTTGCATTATGACATTATAATGGAATTTTACATTATGACATCATAATGGAATGTTACATTATGACATCATAATGGAATTTTGCATTATGACATCATAATGGAATTTAAATTATGAGCTCATAATGGAATTTGGCATTATGACATCATAATGGAATGTTACATTATGACATCATAATGGAATTTTGCATTTTGACATCATAATGGAATGTTACATTATGACATCATAATGGAATTTTGCATTATGACATCATAATGGAATTTTTCATTATGACATCATAATGGAATTTTACATTATGACATCATAATGGAATTTTGCATTATGACATCATAATGGAATTTTGCATTATGACATCATAATGGAATTTTGCATTATGACATCATAATGGGATTTAAATTATGAGCTCATAATGGAATTTGGCATTATGACATCATAATGGAATGTTACATTATGACATCATAATGGAATTTTGCATTTTGACATCATAATGGAATGTTACATTATGACATCATAATGGGATTTTACATTATGACATCATAATGGAATTTTACATTATGACATCATAATGGAATTTTGCATTATGCCATCATAATGGAATTTTGCATTATGACATCATAATGGAATTTTGCATTATGACATCATAATGGAATTTTACATTATGACATCATAATGGAATTTTGCATTATGACATCATAATGGAATTTTACATTATGACATCATAATGGAGTTTTACATTATGACATCATAATGGAATTTTACATTATGACATCATAATGGAATTTTGCATTATGACATCATAATTGAATTTTGCATTATGGCATCATAATGGAATTTTGCATTATGAGATCATAATGGAATTTTGCATTATGACATCATAATGGAATTTTACATTATGACATCATAATGGGATTTTACATTATGACATCATAATGGAATTTTACATTATGACATCATAATGGAATGTTACATTATGACATCATAATGGAATTTTTCATTATGACATCATAATGGAAATTTACATTATGACATCATAATGGAATTTTGCATTATGACATCATAATGGAATTTTGCATTATGACATCATAATGGAATTTTGCATTATGACATCATAATGGAATGTTACATTATGACATCATAATGGAATTTTGCATTATGACATCATAATGGAATTTACATTATGACATCATAATGGAATTTTACATTATGACATCATAATGGAATTTTGCATTATGACATCATAATGGAATGTTACATTATGACATCATAATGGAATTTTGCATTATGACATCATAATGGAATGTTACATTATGACATCATAATGGAATTTTGCATTATGACATCATAATGGAATGTTACATTATGACATCATAATGGAATTTTGCATTATGACATTATAATGGAATTTTACATTATGACATCATAATGGAATGTTACATTATGACATCATAATGGAATTTTGCATTTTGACATCATAATGGAATGTTACATTATGACATCATAATGGAATTTTGCATTATGACATCATAATGGAATTTTACATTATGACATCATAATGGAATTTTACATGATGACATCATAATGGAATTTTGCATTATGACATCATAATGGAATTTTGCATTATGACATCATAATGGAATTTAAATTATGAGCTCATAATGGAATTTGGCATTATGACATCATAATGGAATGTTACATTATGACATCATAATGGAATTTTGCATTTTGACATCATAATGGAATGTTACATTATGACATCATAATGGAATTTTGCATTATGACATCATAATGGAATTTGTCATTATGACATCATAATGGAATTTTACATTATGACATCATAATGGAATTTTGCATTATGACATCATAATGGAATTTTGCATTATGACATCATAATGGAATTTTGCATTATGACATCATAATGGGATTTAAATTATGAGCTCATAATGGAATTTGGCATTATGACATCATAATGGAATGTTACATTATGACATCATAATGGAATTTTGCATTTTGACATCATAATGGAATGTTACATTATGACATCATAATGGGATTTTACATTATGACATCATAATGGAATTTTACATTATGACATCATAATGGAATTTTGCATTATGCCATCATAATGGAATTTTGCATTATGACATCATAATGGAATTTTGCATTATGACATCATAATGGAATTTTACATTATGACATCATAATGGAATTTTGCATTATGACATCATAATGGAATTTTACATTATGACATCATAATGGAGTTTTACATTATGACATCATAATGGAATTTTACATTATGACATCATAATGGAATTTTGCATTATGACATCATAATTGAATTTTGCATTATGGCATCATAATGGAATTTTGCATTATGAGATCATAATGGAATTTTGCATTATGACATCATAATGGAATTTTACATTATGACATCATAATGGGATTTTACATTATGACATCATAATGGAATTTTACATTATGACATCATAATGGAATGTTACATTATGACATCATAATGGAATTTTTCATTATGACATCATAATGGAAATTTACATTATGACATCATAATGGAATTTTGCATTATGACATCATAATGGAATTTTGCATTATGACATCATAATGGAATTTTGCATTATGACATCATAATGGAATGTTACATTATGACATCATAATGGAATTTTGCATTATGACATCATAATGGAATTTACATTATGACATCATAATGGAATTTTACATTATGACATCATAATGGAATTTTGCATTATGACATCATAATGGAATGTTACATTATGACATCATAATGGAATTTTGCATTATGACATCATAATGGAATGTTACATTATGACATCATAATGGAATTTTGCATTATGACATCATAATGGAATGTTACATTATGACATCATAATGGAATTTTGCATTATGACATTATAATGGAATTTTACATTATGACATCATAATGGAATGTTACATTATGACATCATAATGGAATTTTGCATTTTGACATCATAATGGAATGTTACATTATGACATCATAATGGAATTTTGCATTATGACATCATAATGGAATTTTACATTATGACATCATAATGGAATTTTACATGATGACATCATAATGGAATTTTGCATTATGACATCATAATGGAATTTTACATTATGACATCATAATGGGATTTTACATTATGACATCATAATGGAATTTTACATTATGACATCATAATGGAATGTTACATTATGACATCATAATGGAATTTTTCATTATGACATCATAATGGAATTTTACATTATGACATCATAATGGAATTTTACATTATGACATCATAATGGAATTTTGCATTATGACATCATAATGGAATTTTACATTATGACATCATAATGGGATTTTACATTATGACATCATAATGGAATTTTGCATTATGACATCATAATGGAATTTTACATTATGACATCATAATGGGATTTTACATTATGACATCATAATGGAATTTTACATTATGACATCATAATGGAATGTTACATTATGACATCATAATGGAATTTTTCATTATGACATCATAATGGAATTTTGCATTATGACATCATAATGGAATTTTGCATTATGACATCATAATGGAATTTTGCATTATGACATCATAATGGAATGTTACATTATGACATCATAATGGAATTTTGCATTATGACATCATAATGGAATGTTACATTATGACATCATAATGGAATTTTGCATTATGACATCATAATGGAATGTTACATTATGACATCATAATGGAATTTTGCATTATGACATTATAATGGAATTTTACATTATGACATCATAATGGAATGTTACATTATGACATCATAATGGAATTTTGCATTATGACATCATAATGGAATTTAAATTATGAGCTCATAATGGAATTTGGCATTATGACATCATAATGGAATGTTACATTATGACATCATAATGGAATTTTGCATTTTGACATCATAATGGAATGTTACATTATGACGTCATAATGGAATTTTGCATTATGACATCATAATGGAATTTTACATTATGACATCATAATGGAATTTTACATTATGACATCATAATGGAATTTTGCATTATGACATCATAATGGAATTTTGCATTATGACATCATAATGGAATGTTACATTATGACATCATAATGGAATTTTGCATTATAACATCATAATGGAATGTTACATTATGACATCATAATGGAATTTTGCATTATGACATCATAATGGAATTTTTCATTATGACATCATAATGGAATTTTACATTATGACATCATAATGGAATTTTGCATTATGACATCATAATGGAATTTTGCATTATGACATCATAATGGAATGTTACATTATGACATCATAATGGAATTTTGCATTATGACATCATAATGGAATTTTACATTATGACATCATAATGGAATGTTACATTATGACATCATAATGGAATTTTTCATTATGACATCATAATGGAATTTTACATTATGACATCATAATGGAATTTTTCATTATGACATCATAATGGAATTTTGCATTATGACATCATAATGGAATTTTGCATTATGACATCATAATGGAATGTTACATTATGACATCATAATAGAATTTTGCATTATGACATCATAATGGAATTTACATTATGACATCATAATGGAATTTTACATTATGACATCATAATGGAATTTAAATTATGAGCTCATAATGGAATTTTACATTATGACATCATAATGGAATTTAAATTATGAGCTCATAATGGAATTTGGCATTATGACATCATAATGGAATGTTACATTATGACATCATAATGGAATTTTGCATTTTGACATCATAATGGAATGTTACATTATGACATCATAATGGAATTTTGCATTATGACATCATAATGGAATTTTACATTATGACATCATAATGGAATTTTGCATTATGCCATCATAATGGAATTTTGCATTATGACATCATAATGAAATTTTACATTATGACATCATAATGGAATTTTAAATTATGACATCATAATGGAATTTTGAATTATGACTTCATAATGGAATGTTACATTATGACATCATAATGGAATTTTGCATTATGACATCATAATGAAATGTTACATTATGACATCATAATAGAATTTTGCATTATGACATCATAATGGAATTTTACATTATGACATCATAATGGAATTTTACATTATGACATCATAATGGAATTTTGCATTATGACATCATAATGGAATGTTACATTATGACATCATAATGGAATTTTGCATTATGACATCATAATGGAATTTACATTATGACATCATAATGGAATTTTACATTATGACATCATAATGGAATTTTGCATTATGACATCATAATGGAATGTTACATTATGACATCATAATGGAATTTTGCATTATGACATCATAATGGAATGTTACATTATGACATCATAATGGAATTTTGCATTATGACATCATAATGGAATGTTACATTATGACATCATAATGGAATTTTGCATTATGACATTATAATGGAATTTTACATTATGACATCATAATGGAATGTTACATTATGACATCATAATGGAATTTTGCATTATGACATCATAATGGAATTTAAATTATGAGCTCATAATGGAATTTGGCAATATGACATCATAATGGAATGTTACATTATGACATCATAATGGAATTTTGCATTTTGACATCATAATGGAATGTTACATTATGACATCATAATGGAATTTTGCATTATGACATCATAATGGAATTTTACACTATGACATCATAATGGAATTTTACATTATGACATCATAATGGAATTTTGCATTATGACATCATAATGGAATTTTGCATTATGACATCATAATGGAATGTTACATTATGACATCATAATGGAATTTTGCATTATAACATCATAATGGAATGTTACATTATGACATCATAATGGAATTTTGCATTATGACATCATAATGGAATTTTTCATTATGACATCATAATGGAATTTTACATTATGACATCATAATGGAATTTTGCATTATGACATCATAATGGAATTTTGCATTATGACATCATAATGGAATGTTACATTATGACATCATAATGGAATTTTGCATTATGACATCATAATGGAATTTTACATTATGACATCATAATGGAATGTTACATTATGACATCATAATGGAATTTTTCATTATGACATCATAATGGAATTTTACATTATGACATCATAATGGAATTTTACATTATGACATCATAATGGAATTTTGCATTATGACATCATAATGGAATTTTACATTATGACATCATAATGGGATTTTACATTATGACATCATAATGGAATTTTACATTATGACATCATAATGGAATGTTACATTATGACATCATAATGGAATTTTGAATTATGACATCATAATGGAATTTTACATTATGGCATCATAATGGAATTTTACATTATGGCATCATAATGGGATTTTACATTATGACATCATAATGGAATTTTACATTATGACATCATAATGGAATGTTACATTATGACATCATAATGGAATTTTTCATTATGACATCATAATGGAATTTTACATTATGACATCATAATGGAATTTTTCATTATGACATCATAATGGAATTTTGCATTATGACATCATAATGGAATTTTGGATTTTGACATCATAATGGAATTTTGCATTATGACATCATAATGGAATGTTACATTATGACATCATAATGGAATTTTGCATTATGACATCATAATGAAATTTTACATTATGACATCATAATGGAATTTTAAATTATGACATCATAATGGAATTTTGCATTATGACATCATAATGGAATGTTACATTATGACATCATAATGAAATTTTGCATTATGACATCATAATGGAATGTTACATTATGACATCATAATAGAATTTTGCATTATGACATCATAATGGAATTTTACATTATGACATCATAATGGAATTTTACATTATGACATCATAATGGAATTTTGCATTATGACATCATAATGGAATTTTACATTATGACATCATAATGGAGTTTTACATTATGACATCATAATGGAATTTTACATTATGACATCATAATGGAATTTTGCATTATGACATCATAATTGAATTTTGGATTATGGCATCATAATGGAATTTTGCATTATGAGATCATAATGGAATTTTGCATTATGACATCATAATGGAATTTTACATTATGACATCATAATGGGATTTTACATTATGACATCATAATGGAATTTTACATTATGACATCATAATGGAATGTTACATTATGACATCATAATGGAATTTTTCATTATGACATCATAATGGAATTTTACATTATGACATCATAATGGAATTTTTCATTATGACATCATAATGGAATTTTGCATTATGACATCATAATGGAATTTTGCATTATGACATCATAATGGAATGTTACATTATGACATCATAATGGAATTTTGCATTATGACATCATAATGGAATTTACATTATGACATCATAATGGAATTTTGCATTATGACATCATAATGGAATTTTACATTATGACATCATAATGGAATGTTACATTATGACATCATAATGGAATTTTGCATTATGACATCATAATGGAATGTTACATTATGACATCATAATGGAATTTTGCATTATGACATCATAATGGAATGTTACATTATGACATCATAATGGAATTTTGCATTATGACATTATAATGGAATTTTACATTATGACATCATAATGGAATGTTACATTATGACATCATAATGGAATTTTGCATTATGACATCATAATGGAATTTAAATTATGAGCTCATAATGGAATTTGGCATTATGAAATCATAATGGAATTTTACATTATGACATCATAATGGAATTTTACATTATGACATCATAATGGAATTTTGCATTATGACATCATAATGGAATTTTGCATTATGACATCATAATGGAATGTTACATTATGACATCATAATGGAATTTTGCATTATGACATCATAATGGAATTTTCCATTATGACATCATAATGGAATTTTGCATTATGACATCATAATGGAATTTTTCATTATGACATCATAATGGAATTTTACATTATGACATCATAATGGAATTTTGCATTATGACATCATAATGGAATTTTGCATTATGACATCATAATGGAATGTTACATTATGACATCATAATGGAATTTTGCATTATGACATCATAATGGGATTTTGCATTATGACATCATAATGGAATTTTGCATTATGACATCATAATGGAATGTTACATTATGACATCATAATAAAATTTTGCATTATGACATCATAATGGAATTTTACATTATGACATCATAATGGAATTTTGCTATATGACATCATAATAGAATTTTGCATTATGACATCATAATGGAATTTTACAGTATGACATCATAGTGGAATTTTGCATTATGACATCATAATGGAATTTTTAATTATGACATCATAATGGAATTTTACATTATGACATCATAATGGAATTTTGCATTGTGACATCATAATGGAATTTTGCATTATGACATCATAATGGAATTTTGCATTATGACATCATAATGGAATTTTGCATTGTGACATCATAATGGAATGTTACATTATGACATCATAATGGAATTTTGCATTATGACATCATAATGGAATTTTGCATTGTGACATCATAATGGAATGTTACATTATGACATCATAATGGAATTTTACATTATGACATCATAATGGTATTTTACATTATGACATCATAATGGAATTTTGCATTATGACATCATAATGGAATTTTACATTATGACATCATAATGGAATTTTTCATTATGACATCATAATGGAATTTTGCATTATGACATCATAATGGAATTTTGCATTATGACATCATAATGGAATTTTGCATTATGACATCATAATGGAATGTTACATTATGACATCATAATGGAATTTTGCATTATGACATCATAATGGAATTTACATTATGACATCATAATGGAATTTTACATTATGACATCATAATGGAATTTTGCATTATGACATCATAATGGAATGTTACATTATGACATCATAATGGAATTTTGAATTATGACATCATAATGGAATGTTACATTATGACATCATAATGGAATTTTGCATTATGACATCATAATCGAATGTTACATTATGACATCATAATGGAATTTTGCATTATGACATTATAATGGAATTTTACATTATGACATCATAATGGAATGTTACATTATGACATCATAATGGAATTTTGCATTATGACATCATAATGGAATTTAAATTATGAGCTCATAATGGAATTTGGCATTATGACATCATAATGGAATGTTACATTATGACATCATAATGGAATTTTGCATTTTGACATCATAATGGAATGTTACATTATGACATCATAATGGAATTTTGCATTATGACATCATAATGGAATTTTTCATTATGACATCATAATGGAATTTTACATTATGACATCATAATGGAATTTTGCATTATGACATCATAATGGAATTTTGCATTATGACATCATAATGGAATTTTGCATTATGACATCATAATGGGATTTAAATTATGAGCTCATAATGGAATTTGGCATTATGACATCATAATGGAATGTTACATTATGACATCATAATGGAATTTTGCATTTTGACATCATAATGGAATGTTACATTATGACATCATAATGGGATTTTACATTATGACATCATAATGGAATTTTACATTATGACATCATAATGGAATTTTGCATTATGCCATCATAATGGAATTTTGCATTATGACATCATAATGGAATTTTGCATTATGACATCATAATGGAATTTTACATTATGACATCATAATGGAATTTTGCATTATGACATCATAATGGAATTTTACATTATGACATCATAATGGAGTTTTACATTATGACATCATAATGGAATTTTACATTATGACATCATAATGGAATTTTGCATTATGACATCATAATTGAATTTTGCATTATGGCATCATAATGGAATTTTGCATTATGAGATCATAATGGAATTTTGCATTATGACATCATAATGGAATTTTACATTATGACATCATAATGGGATTTTACATTATGACATCATAATGGAATTTTACATTATGACATCATAATGGAATGTTACATTATGACATCATAATGGAATTTTTCATTATGACATCATAATGGAAATTTACATTATGACATCATAATGGAATTTTGCATTATGACATCATAATGGAATTTTGCATTATGACATCATAATGGAATTTTGCATTATGACATCATAATGGAATGTTACATTATGACATCATAATGGAATTTTGCATTATGACATCATAATGGAATTTACATTATGACATCATAATGGAATTTTACATTATGACATCATAATGGAATTTTGCATTATGACTAGAGATGAGCGAACACGTTCGGCCCCGCCCCTTTTTCGCCCGAACACCGAACTTTGCGAACACCTCGGTGTTCGGGCGAAAAAGTTCGGGGGCCGCCGTGGCAGCGCGGGGGGGTGCGGCGGGGAGCGGGGGGAGAGGGAGAGAGAGAGGGCTCCCCCCTGTTCCCCGCTACTGCCGCCCGCGCCGCCGCGCATCTCCCCGCCCCCCGGCGGCACCCGGACACTTACGCGCGAACACTCCAGTGTTCGCTAAAGCCGGTGTCCGGGTGCGGATGTGTCCGTTACGGACACGTTCGCTCATCTCTAATTATGACATCATAATGGAATGTTACATTATGACATCATAATGGAATTTTGCTTTATGACATCATAATGGAATGTTACATTATGACATCATAATGGAATTTTGCATTATGACATCATAATGGAATGTTACATTATGACATCATAATGGAATTTTGCATTATGACATTATAATGGAATTTTACATTATGACATCATAATGGAATGTTACATTATGACATCATAATGGAATTTTGCATTATGACATCATAATGGAATTTAAATTATGAGCTCATAATGGAATTTGGCATTATGACATCATAATGGAATTTTGCATTATGACATCATAATGGAATTTTGCATTTTGACATCATAATGGAATGTTACATTATGACATCATAATGGAATTTTGCATTATGACATCATAATGGAATTTTACATTATGACATCATAATGGAATTTTGCATTATGACATCATAATGGAATTTTGCATTATGACATCATAATGGAATGTTACATTATGACATCATAATGGAATTTTGCATTATGACATCATAATGGGATTTTGCATTATGACATCATAATGGAATTTTGCATTATGACATCATAATGGAATGTTACATTATGACATCATAATGGAATTTTGCATTATGACATCATAATGGAATTTAAATTATGAGCTCATAATGGAATTTGGCATTATGACATCATAATGGAATGTTACATTATGACATCATAATGGAATTTTGCATTATGACATCATAATGGAATTTAAATTATGAGCTCATAATGGAATTTGGCATTATGACATCATAATGGAATGTTACATTATGACATCATAATGGAATTTTGCATTTTGACATCATAATGGAATGTTACATTATGACATCATAATGGAATTTTGCATTATGACATCATAATGGAATTTTACATTATGACATCATAATGGAATTTTACATTATGACATCATAATGGAATTTTGCATTATGACATCATAATGGAATTTTACATTATGACATCATAATGGGATTTTACATTATGACATCATAATGGAATTTTACATTATGACATCATAATGGAATGTTACATTATGACATCATAATGGAATTTTTCATTATGACATCATAATGGAATTTTACATTATGACATCATAATGGAATTTTACATTATGACATCATAATGGAATTTTGCATTATGACATCATAATGGAATTTTACATTATGACATCATAATGGGATTTTACATTATGACATCATAATGGAATTTTGCATTATGACATCATAATGGAATTTTACATTATGACATCATAATGGGATTTTACATTATGACATCATAATGGAATTTTACATTATGACATCATAATGGAATTTTACATTATGACATCATAATGGAATTTTTCATTATGACATCATAATGGAATTTTACATTATGACATCATAATGGAATTTTTCATTATGACATCATAATGGAATTTTGCATTATGACATCATAATGGAATTTTGCATTATGACATCATAATGGAATGTTACATTATGACATCATAATAGAATTTTGCATTATGACATCATAATGGAATTTACATTATGACATCATAATGGAATTTTACATTATGACATCATAATGGAATTTAAATTATGAGCTCATAATGGAATTTTACATTATGACATCATAATGGAATTTAAATTATGAGCTCATAATGGAATTTGGCATTATGACATCATAATGGAATGTTACATTATGACATCATAATGGAATTTAGCATTTTGACATCATAATGGAATGTTACATTATGACATCATAATGGAATTTTGCATTATGACATCATAATGGAATTTTACATTATGACATCATAATGGAATTTTGCATTATGACATCATAATGGAATTTTGCATTATGACATCATAATGGAATTTTGCATTATGACATCATAATGGAATGTTACATTATGACATCATAATGGAATTTTGCATTATGACATCATAATGGAATGTTACATTATGACATCATAATGGAATTTTGCATTATGACATCATAATGGAATGTTACATTATGACATCATAATTGAATTTTGCATTATGGCATCATAATGGAATTTTGCATTATGAGATCATAATGGAATTTTGCATTATGACATCATAATGGAATTTTACATTATGACATCATAATGGGATTTTACATTATGACATCATAATGGAATTTTACATTATGACATCATAATGGAATGTTACATTATGACATCATAATGGAATTTTTCATTATGACATCATAATGGAATTTTACATTATGACATCATAATGGAATTTTGCATTATGACATCATAATGGAATTTTGCATTATGACATCATAATGGAATTTTGCATTATGACATCATAATGGAATTTTGCATTATGACATCATAATGGAATGTTACATTATGACATCATAATGGAATTTTGCATTATGACATCATAATGGAATTTACATTATGACATCATAATGGAATTTTACATTATGACATCATAATGGAATTTTGCATTATGACATCATAATG
Organism: Eleutherodactylus coqui; assembly: GCF_035609145.1. Classification (NCBI taxonomy): domain Eukaryota; kingdom Metazoa; phylum Chordata; class Amphibia; order Anura; family Eleutherodactylidae; genus Eleutherodactylus; species Eleutherodactylus coqui. The sequence goes on from NC_089844.1 coordinate 202,610,826, forward strand.
GAATGTTACATTATGACATCATAATGGAATTTTGCTTTATGACATCATAATGGAATGTTACATTATGACATCATAATGGAATTTTGCATTATGACATCATAATGGAATGTTACATTATGACATCATAATGGAATTTTGCATTATGACATCATAATGGAATGTTACATTATGACATCATAATGGAATTTTGCATTATGACATCATAATGGAATTTAAATTATGAGCTCATAATGGAATTTGGCATTATGACATCATAATGGAATGTTACATTATGACATCATAATGGAATTTTGCATTTTGACATCATAATGGAATGTTACATTATGACATCATAATGGAATTTTGCATTATGACATCATAATGGAATTTTGCATTATGACATCATAATGGGATTTAAATTATGAGCTCATAATGGAATTTTGCATTATGACATCATAATGGAATTTTGCATTATGACATCATAATGGAATGTTACATTATGACATCATAATGGAATTTTGCATTATGACATCATAATGGAATTTACATTATGACATCATAATGGAGTTTTACATTATGACATCATAATGGAATTTTACATTATGACATCATAATGGAATTTTGCATTATGACATCATAATGGAATTTTGCATTATGAAATCATAATGGAATTTTGCATTATGAGATCATAATGGAATTTTGCATTATGACATCATAATGCAATTTTACATTATGACATCATAATGGGATTTTACATTATGACATCATAATGGAATTTTACATTATGACATCATAATGGAATGTTACATTATGACATCATAATGGAATTTTTCATTATGACATCATAATGGAATTTTACATTATGACATCATAATGGAATTTAAATTATGAGCTCATAATGGAATTTGGCATTATGACATCATAATGGAATGTTACATTATGACATCATAATGGAATTTTGCATTTTGACATCATAATGGAATGTTACATTATGACATCATAATGGAATTTTGCATTATGACATCATAATGGAATTTTACATTATGACATCATAATGGAATTTTGCATTATGCCATCATAATGGAATTTTGCATTATGACATCATAATGAAATTTTACATTATGACATCATAATGGAATTTTAAATTATGACATCATAATGGAATTTTGAATTATGACTTCATAATGGAATGTTACATTATGACATCATAATGGAATTTTGCATTATGACATCATAATGAAATGTTACATTATGACATCATAATAGAATTTTGCATTATGACATCATAATGGAATTTTACATTATGACATCATAATGGAATTTTACATTATGACATCATAATGGAATTTTACATTATGACATCATAATGGAGTTTTACATTATGACATCATAATGGAGTTTTACATTATGACATCATAATGGAATTTTGCATTATGACATCATAATGGAATTTTGCATTATGAGATCATAATGGAATTTTGCATTATGACATCATAATGGAATTTTACATTATGACATCATAATGGGATTTTACATTATGACATCATAATGGAATTTTACATTATGACATCATAATGGAGTTTTACATTATGACATCATAATGGAGTTTTACATTATGACATCATAATGGAATTTTGCATTATGACATCATAATGGAATTTTGCATTATGAGATCATAATGGAATTTTGCATTATGACATCATAATGGAATTTTACATTATGACATCATAATGGGATTTTACATTATGACATCATAATGGAATTTTACATTATGACATCATAATGGAATTTTACATTATGACATCATAATGGAATTTTACATTATGACATCATAATGGAATTTTGCATTATGACATCATAATGGAATTTTGCATTATGACATCATAATGGAATGTTACATTATGACATCATAATGGAATTTTGCATTATGACATCATAATGGAATTTAAATTATGAGCTCATAATGGAATTTGGCATTATGACATCATAATGGAATGTTACATTATGACATCATAATGGAATTTTGCATTTTGACATCATAATGGAATGTTACATTATGACATCATAATGGAATTTTGCATTATGACATCATAATGGAATTTTTCATTATGACATCATAATGGAATTTTACATTATGACATCATAATGGAATTTTGCATTATGACATCATAATGGAATTTTGCATTATGACATCATAATGGAATTTTGCATTATGACATCATAATGGGATTTAAATTATGAGCTCATAATGGAATTTGGCATTATGACATCATAATGGAATGTTACATTATGACATCATAATGGAATTTTGCATTTTGACATCATAATGGAATGTTACATTATGACATCATAATGGGATTTTGCATTATGACATCATAATGGAATTTTACATTATGACATCATAATGGAATTTTGCATTATGCCATCATAATGGAATTTTGCATTATGACATCATAATGAAATTTTACATTATGACATCATAATGGAATTTTAAATTATGACATCATAATGGAATTTTGCATTATGACATCATAATGGAATGTTACATTATGACATCATAATGAAATTTTGCATTATGACATCATAATGAAATGTTACATTATGACATCATAATAGAATTTTGCATTATGACATCATAATGGAATTTTACATTATGACATCATAATGGAATTTTGCATTATGACATCATAATGGAATTTTACATTATGACATAATGGAGTTTAACATTATGACATCATAATGGAATTTTACATTATGACATCATAATGGAATTTTGCATTAATACATCATAATTGAATTTTGCATTATGGCATCATAATGGAATTTTGCATTATGAGATCATAATGGAATTTTGCATTATGACATCATAATGGAATTTTACATTATGACATCATAATGGGATTTTACATTATGACATCATAATGGAATTTTACATTATGACATCATAATGGAATGTTACATTATGACATCATAATGGAATTTTTCATTATGACATCATAATGGAATTTTACATTATGACATCATAATGGAATTTTGCATTATGACATCATAATGGAATTTTGCATTATGACATCATAATGGAATTTTGCATTATGACATCATAATGGAATTTTGCATTATGACATCATAATGGAATGTTACATTATGACATCATAATGGAATTTTGCATTATGACATCATAATGGAATTTACATTATGACATCATAATGGAATTTTACATTATGACATCATAATGGAATTTTGCATTATGACATCATAATGGAATGTTACATTATGACATCATAATGGAATTTTGCTTTATGACATCATAATGGAATGTTACATTATGACATCATAATGGAATTTTGCATTATGACATCATAATGGAATGTTACATTATGACATCATAATGGAATTTTGCATTATGACATCATAATGGAATGTTACATTATGACATCATAATGGAATTTTGCATTATGACATCATAATGGAATTTAAATTATGAGCTCATAATGGAATTTGGCATTATGACATCATAATGGAATGTTACATTATGACATCATAATGGAATTTTGCATTTTGACATCATAATGGAATGTTACATTATGACATCATAATGGAATTTTGCATTATGACATCATAATGGAATTTTGCATTATGACATCATAATGGGATTTAAATTATGAGCTCATAATGGAATTTTGCATTATGACATCATAATGGAATTTTGCATTATGACATCATAATGGAATGTTACATTATGACATCATAATGGAATTTTGCATTATGACATCATAATGGAATTTACATTATGACATCATAATGGAGTTTTACATTATGACATCATAATGGAATTTTACATTATGACATCATAATGGAATTTTGCATTATGACATCATAATGGAATTTTGCATTATGAAATCATAATGGAATTTTGCATTATGAGATCATAATGGAATTTTGCATTATGACATCATAATGCAATTTTACATTATGACATCATAATGGGATTTTACATTATGACATCATAATGGAATTTTACATTATGACATCATAATGGAATGTTACATTATGACATCATAATGGAATTTTTCATTATGACATCATAATGGAATTTTACATTATGACATCATAATGGAATTTTTCATTATGACATCATAATGGAATTTTGCATTATGACATCATAATGGAATTTTGCATTATGACATAATGGAATGTTACATTATGACATCATAATAGAATTTTGCATTATGACATCATAATGGAATTTACATTATGACATCATAATGGAATTTTACATTATGACATCATAATGGAATTTAAATTATGAGCTCATAATGGAATTTTACATTATGACATCATAATGGAATTTAAATTATGAGCTCATAATGGAATTTGGCATTATGACATCATAATGGAATGTTACATTATGACATCATAATGGAATTTTGCATTTTGACATCATAATGGAATGTTACATTATGACATCATAATGGAATTTTGCATTATGACATCATAATGGAATTTTACATTATGACATCATAATGGAATTTTGCATTATGCCATCATAATGGAATTTTGCATTATGACATCATAATGAAATTTTACATTATGACATCATAATGGAATTTTAAATTATGACATCATAATGGAATTTTGAATTATGACTTCATAATGGAATGTTACATTATGACATCATAATGGAATTTTGCATTATGACATCATAATGAAATGTTACATTATGACATCATAATAGAATTTTGCATTATGACATCATAATGGAATTTTACATTATGACATCATAATGGAATTTTACATTATGACATCATAATGGAATTTTGCATTATGACATCATAATGGAATTTTACATTATGACATCATAATGGAGTTTTACATTATGACATCATAATGGAATTTTGCATTATGACATCATAATGGAATTTTGCATTATGAGATCATAATGGAATTTTGCATTATGACATCATAATGGAATTTTACATTATGACATCATAATGGGATTTTACATTATGACATCATAATGGAATTTTACATTATGACATCATAATGGAATTTTACATTATGACATCATAATGGAATTTTACATTATGACATCATAATGGAATTTTGCATTATGACATCATAATGGAATTTTGCATTATGACATCATAATGGAATGTTACATTATGACATCATAATGGAATTTTGCATTATGACATCATAATGGAATTTAAATTATGAGCTCATAATGGAATTTGGCATTATGACATCATAATGGAATGTTACATTATGACATCATAATGGAATTTTGCATTTTGACATCATAATGGAATGTTACATTATGACATCATAATGGAATTTTGCATTATGACATCATAATGGAATTTTTCATTATGACATCATAATGGAATTTTACATTATGACATCATAATGGAATTTTGCATTATGACATCATAATGGAATTTTGCATTATGACATCATAATGGAATTTTGCATTATGACATCATAATGGGATTTAAATTATGAGCTCATAATGGAATTTGGCATTATGACATCATAATGGAATGTTACATTATGACATCATAATGGAATTTTGCATTTTGACATCATAATGGAATGTTACATTATGACATCATAATGGGATTTTGCATTATGACATCATAATGGAATTTTAAATTATGACATCATAATGGAATTTTGCATTATGACATCATAATGGAATTTTGCATTATGACATCATAATGAAATTTTACATTATGACATCATAATGGAATTTTAAATTATGACATCATAATGGAATTTTGCATTATGACATCATAATGGAATGTTACATTATGACATCATAATGAAATTTTGCATTATGACATCATAATGAAATGTTACATTATGACATCATAATAGAATTTTGCATTATGACATCATAATGGAATTTTACATTATGACATCATAATGGAATTTTGCATTATGACATCATAATGGAATTTTACATTATGACATCATAATGGAGTTTAACATTATGACATCATAATGGAATTTTACATTATGACATCATAATGGAATTTTGCATTATGACATCATAATTGAATTTTGCATTATGGCATCATAATGGAATTTTGCATTATGAGATCATAATGGAATTTTGCATTATGACATCATAATGGAATTTTACATTATGACATCATAATGGGATTTTACATTATGACATCATAATGGAATTTTACATTATGACATCATAATGGAATGTTACATTATGACATCATAATGGAATTTTTCATTATGACATCATAATGGAATTTTACATTATGACATCATAATGGAATTTTGCATTATGACATCATAATGGAATTTTGCATTATGACATCATAATGGAATTTTGCATTATGACATCATAATGGAATTTTGCATTATGACATCATAATGGAATTTTGCATTATGACATCATAATGGAATGTTACATTATGACATCATAATGGAATTTTGCATTATGACATCATAATGGAATTTACATTATGACATCATAATGGAATTTTACATTATGACATCATAATGGAATTTTGCATTATGACATCATAATGGAATGTTACATTATGACATCATAATGGAATTTTGCTTTATGACATCATAATGGAATGTTACATTATGACATCATAATGGAATTTTGCATTATGACATCATAATGGAATGTTACATTATGACATCATAATGGAATTTTGCATTATGACATCATAATGGAATGTTACATTATGACATCATAATGGAATTTTGCATTATGACATCATAATGGAATTTAAATTATGAGCTCATAATGGAATTTGGCATTATGACATCATAATGGAATGTTACATTATGACATCATAATGGAATTTTGCATTTTGACATCATAATGGAATGTTACATTATGACATCATAATGGAATTTTGCATTATGACATCATAATGGAATTTTGCATTATGACATCATAATGGAATTTTACATTATGACATCATAATGGAATTTTGCATTATGACATCATAATGGAATTTTGCATTATGACATCATAATGGAATGTTACATTATGACATCATATTGGAATTTTGCATTATGACATCATAATGGGATTTTGCATTATGACATCATAATGGAATTTTGCATTATGACATCATAATGGAATGTTACATTATGACATCATAATGGAATTTTGCATTATGACATCATAATGGAATTTAAATTATGAGCTCATAATGGAATTTGGCATTATGACATCATAATGGAATGTTACATTATGCATTTCATAATGGAATTTTGCATTATGACATCATAATGGAATTTTGCATTATGACATCATAATGGAATTTTACATTATGACATCATAATGGAATTTTGCATTATGACATCATAATGGAATTTTACATTATGACATCATAATGGGATTTTACATTATGACATCATAATGGAATTTTACATTATGACATCATAATGGAATGTTACATTATGACATCATAATGGAATTTTTCATTATGACATCATAATGGAATTTTACATTATGACATCATAATGGAATTTTACATAATGACATCATAATGGAATTTTGCATTATGACATCATAATGGAATTTTACATTATGACATCATAATGGGATTTTACATTATGACATCATAATGGAATTTTGCATTATGACATCATAATGGAATTTTACAGTATGACATCATAATGGGATTTTACATTATGACATCATAATGGAATTTTACATTATGACATCATAATGGAATGTTACATTATGACTTCATAATGGAATTTTTCATTATGACATCATAATGGAATTTTACATTATGACATCATAATGGAATTTTTCATTATGACATCATAATGGAATTTTGCATTATGACATCATAATGGAATTTTGCATTATGACATCATAATGGAATGTTACATTATGACATCATAATAGAATTTTGCATTATGACATCATAATGGAATTTACATTATGACATCATAATGGAATTTTACATTATGACATCATAATGGAATTTAAATTATGAGCTCATAATGGAATTTTACATTATGACATCATAATGGAATTTAAATTATGAGCTCATAATGGAATTTGGCATTATGACATCATAATGGAATGTTACATTATGACATCATAATGGAATTTAGCATTTTGACATCATAATGGAATGTTACATTATGACATCATAATGGAATTTTGCATTATGACATCATAATGGAATTTTACATTATGACATCATAATGGAATTTTGCATTATGACATCATAATGGAATTTTGCATTATGACATCATAATGGAATTTTGAATTATGACATCATAATGGAATGTTACATTATGACATCATAATGGAATTTTGCATTATGACATCATAATGGAATGTTACATTATGACATCATAATGGAATTTTGCATTATGACATCATAATGGAATGTTACATTATGACATCATAATAGAATTTTGCATTATGACATCATAATGGAATTTTACATTATGACATCATAATGGAGTTTTACATTATGACATCATAATGGAATTTTACATTATGACATCATAATGGAATTTTGCATTATGACATCATAATGGAATTTTGCATTATGACATCATAATGGAATTTTGCATTATGAGAACATAATGGAATTTTGCATTATGACATCATAATGCAATTTTACATTATGACATCATAATGGGATTTTACATTATGACATCATAATGGAATGTTACATTATGACATCATAATGGAATGTTACATTATGACATCATAATGGAATTTTTCATTATGACATCATAATGGAATTTAAATTATGAGCTCATAATGGAATTTTACATTATGACATCATAATGGAATTTAAATTATGAGCTCATAATGGAATTTGGCATTATGACATCATAATGGAATGTTACATTATGACATCATAATGGAATTTTGCATTTTGACATCATAATGGAATGTTACATTATGACATCATAATGGAATTTTGCATTATGACATCATAATGGAATTTTACATTATGACATCATAATGGAATTTTGCATTATGCCATCATAATGGAATTTTGCATTATGACATCATAATGAAATTTTACATTATGACATCATAATGGAATTTTAAATTATGACATCATAATGGAATTTTGAATTATGACTTCATAATGGAATGTTACATTATGACATCATAATGGAATTTTGCATTATGACATCATAATGAAATGTTACATTATGACATCATAATAGAATTTTGCATTATGACATCATAATGGAATTTTACATTATGACATCATAATGGAATTTTACATTATGACATCATAATGGAATTTTGCATTATGACATCATAATGGAATTTTACATTATGACATCATAATGGAGTTTTACATTATGACATCATAATGGAATTTTGCATTATGACATCATAATGGAATTTTGCATTATGAGATCATAATGGAATTTTGCATTATGACATCATAATGGAATTTTACATTATGACATCATAATGGGATTTTACATTATGACATCATAATGGAATTTTACATTATGACATCATAATGGAATTTTACATTATGACATCATAATGGAATTTTGCATTATGACATCATAATGGAATTTTGCATTATGACATCATAATGGAATGTTACATTATGACATCATAATGGAATTTTGCATTATGACATCATAATGGAATTTTCCATTATGACATCATAATGGAATTTTGCATTATGACATCATAATGGAATTTTGCATTATGACATCATAATGGAATTTACATTATGACATCATAATGGAATTTTACATTATGACATCATAATGGAATTTTGCATTATGACATCATAATGGAATGTTACATTATGACATCATAATGGAATTTTGCATTATGACATCATAATGGAATTTTGCATTATGACATCATAATGGAATGTTACATTATGACATCATAATGGAATTTTTCATTATGACATCATAATGGAATTTTACATTATGACATCATAATGGAACTTTGCATTATGACATCAAAATGGAATTTTACATTATGACATCATAATGGAATGTTACATTATGACATCATAATGGAATTTTGCATTATGACATCATAATGGAATTTTACATTATGACATCATAATGGAATTTTACATTATGACATCATAATGGAATGTTACATTATGACATCATAATGGAATTTTGCATTTTGACATCATAATGGAATGTTACATTATGACATCATAATGGAATTTTGCATTATGACATCATAATGGAATTTTACATTATGACATCATAATGGAATTTTACATTATGACATCATAATGGAATTTTGCATTATGACATCATAATGGAATTTTCCATTATGACATCATAATGGAATTTTGCATTATGACATCATAATGGAATTTTTCATTATGACATCATAATATAATGTTACATTATGACATCATAATAAAATTTTGCATTATGACATCATAATGGAATTTTACATTATGACATCATAATGGAATTTTGCATTATGACATCATAATGGAATGTTACATTATGACATCATAATGGAATTTTGCATTATGACATCATAATGGAATGTTACATTTTGACATCATAATGGAATTTTGCATTATGACATCATAATGGGATTTAAATTATGACATCATAATGGAATTTTGCATTATGCCATCATAATGGAATTTTGCATTATGACATCATAATGAAATTTTACATTATGACATCATAATGGAATTTTGCATTATGACATCATAATGGAATTTTGCATTATGACATCATAATGGAATGTTACATTATGACATCATAATAGAATTTTGCATTATGACATCATAATGGAATTTACATTATGACATCATAATGGAATTTTACATTATGACATCATAATGGAATTTAAATTATGAGCTCATAATGGAATTTTACATTATGACATCATAATGGAATTTAAATTATGAGCTCATAATGGAATTTGGCATTATGACATCATAATGGAATGTTACATTATGACATCATAATGGAATTTAGCATTTTGACATCATAATGGAATGTTACATTATGACATCATAATGGAATTTTGCATTATGACATCATAATGGAATTTTACATTATGACATCATAATGGAATTTTGCATTATGACATCATAATGGAATTTTGCATTATGACATCATAATGGAATTTTGCATTATGACATCATAATGGAATGTTACATTATGACATCATAATGGAATTTTGCATTATGACATCATAATGGAATGTTACATTATGACATCATAATGGAATTTTGCATTATGACATCATAATGGAATGTTACATTATGACATCATAATAGAATTTTGCATTATGACATCATAATGGAATTTTACATTATGACATCATAATGGAATTTTACATTATGACATCATAATGGAATTTTGCATTATGACATCATAATGGAATTTTACATTATGACATCATAATGGAGTTTTACATTATGACATCATAATGGAATTTTACATTATGACATCATAATGGAATTTTGCATTATGACATCATAATGGAATTTTGCATTATGAAATCATAATGGAATTTTGCATTATGAGATCATAATGGAATTTTGCATTATGACATCATAATGCAATTTTACATTATGACATCATAATGGGATTTTACATTATGACATCATAATGGAATTTTACATTATGACATCATAATGGAATGTTACATTATGACATCATAATGGAATTTTTCATTATGACATCATAATGGAATTTTACATTATGACATCATAATGGAATTTTTCATTATGACATCATAATGGAATTTTGCATTATGACATCATAATGGAATTTTGCATTATGACATAATGGAATGTTACATTATGACATCATAATAGAATTTTGCATTATGACATCATAATGGAATTTACATTATGACATCATAATGGAATTTTACATTATGACATCATAATGGAATTTAAATTATGAGCTCATAATGGAATTTTACATTATGACATCATAATGGAATTTAAATTATGAGCTCATAATGGAATTTGGCATTATGACATCATAATGGAATGTTACATTATGACATCATAATGGAATTTTGCATTTTGACATCATAATGGAATGTTACATTATGACATCATAATGGAATTTTGCATTATGACATCATAATGGAATTTTACATTATGACATCATAATGGAATTTTGCATTATGCCATCATAATGGAATTTTGCATTATGACATCATAATGAAATTTTACATTATGACATCATAATGGAATTTTAAATTATGACATCATAATGGAATTTTGAATTATGACTTCATAATGGAATGTTACATTATGACATCATAATGGAATTTTGCATTATGACATCATAATGAAATGTTACATTATGACATCATAATAGAATTTTGCATTATGACATCATAATGGAATTTTACATTATGACATCATAATGGAATTTTACATTATGACATCATAATGGAATTTTGCATTATGACATCATAATGGAATTTTACATTATGACATCATAATGGAGTTTTACATTATGACATCATAATGGAATTTTGCATTATGACATCATAATGGAATTTTGCATTATGAGATCATAATGGAATTTTGCATTATGACATCATAATGGAATTTTACATTATGACATCATAATGGGATTTTACATTATGACATCATAATGGAATTTTACATTATGACATCATAATGGAATTTTACATTATGACATCATAATGGAATTTTACATTATGACATCATAATGGAATTTTGCATTATGACATCATAATGGAATTTTGCATTATGACATCATAATGGAATGTTACATTATGACATCATAATGGAATTTTGCATTATGACATCATAATGGAATTTAAATTATGAGCTCATAATGGAATTTGGCATTATGACATCATAATGGAATGTTACATTATGACATCATAATGGAATTTTGCATTTTGACATCATAATGGAATGTTACATTATGACATCATAATGGAATTTTGCATTATGACATCATAATGGAATTTTTCATTATGACATCATAATGGAATTTTACATTATGACATCATAATGGAATTTTGCATTATGACATCATAATGGAATTTTGCATTATGACATCATAATGGAATTTTGCATTATGACATCATAATGGGATTTAAATTATGAGCTCATAATGGAATTTGGCATTATGACATCATAATGGAATGTTACATTATGACATCATAATGGAATTTTGCATTTTGACATCATAATGGAATGTTACATTATGACATCATAATGGGATTTTGCATTATGACATCATAATGGAATTTTACATTATGACATCATAATGGAATTTTGCATTATGCCATCATAATGGAATTTTGCATTATGACATCATAATGAAATTTTACATTATGACATCATAATGGAATTTTAAATTATGACATCATAATGGAATTTTGCATTATGACATCATAATGGAATGTTACATTATGACATCATAATGAAATTTTGCATTATGACATCATAATGGAATGTTACATTATGACATCATAATAGAATTTTGCATTATGACATCATAATGGAATTTTACATTATGTCATCATAATGGAATTTTACATTATGACATCATAATGGAATTTTGCATTATGACATCATAATGGAATTTTACATTATGACATCATAATGGAGTTTTACATTATGACATCATAATGGAATTTTACATTATGACATCATAATGGAATTTTGCATTATGACATCATAATTGAATTTTGCATTATGGCATCATAATGGAATTTTGCATTATGAGATCATAATGGAATTTTGCATTATGACATCATAATAGAATTTTACATTATGACATCATAATGGGATTTTACATTATGACATCATAATGGAATTTTACATTATGACATCATAATGGAATGTTACATTATGACATCATAATGGAATTTTTCATTATGACATCATAATGGAATTTTACATTATGACATCATAATGGAATTTTTCATTATGACATCATAATGGAATTTTGCATTATGACATCATAATGGAATTTTGCATTATGACATCATAATGGAATGTTACATTATGACATCATAATGGAATTTTGCATTATGACATCATAATGGAATTTACATTATGACATCATAATGGAATTTTACATTATGACATCATAATGGAATTTTGCATTATGACATCATAATGGAATGTTACATTATGACATCATAATGGAATTTTGCATTATGACATCATAATGGAATGTTACATTATGACATCATAATGGAATTTTGCATTATGACATCATAATGGAATGTTACATTATGACATCATAATGGAATTTTGCATTATGACATTATAATGGAATTTTACATTATGACATCATAATGGAATGTTACATTATGACATCATAATGGAATTTTGCATTTTGACATCATAATGGAATGTTACATTATGACATCATAATGGAATTTTGCATTATGACATCATAATGGAATTTTACATTATGACATCATAATGGAATTTTGCATTATGCCATCATAATGGAATTTTGCATTATGACATCATAATGAAATTTTACATTATGACATCATAATGGAATTTTAAATTATGACATCATAATGGAATTTTGCATTATGACATCATAATGGAATGTTACATTATGACATCATAATGAAATTTTGCATTATGACATCATAATGGAATGTTACATTATGACATCATAATAGAATTTTGCATTATGACATCATAATGGAATTTTACATTATGACATCATAATGGAATTTTACATTATGACATCATAATGGAATTTTGCATTATGACATCATAATGGAATTTTACATTATGACATCATAATGGAGTTTTACATTATGACATCATAATGGAATTTTACATTATGACATCATAATGGAATTTTGCATTATGACATCATAATTGAATTTTGCATTATGGCATCATAATGGAATTTTGCATTATGAGATCATAATGGAATTTTGCATTATGACATCATAATAGAATTTTACATTATGACATCATAATGGGATTTTACATTATGACATCATAATGGAATTTTACATTATGACATCATAATGGAATGTTACATTATGACATCATAATGGAATTTTTCATTATGACATCATAATGGAATTTTACATTATGACATCATAATGGAATTTTTCATTATGACATCATAATGGAATTTTGCATTATGACATCATAATGGAATTTTGCATTATGACATCATAATGGAATGTTACATTATGACATCATAATGGAATTTTGCATTATGACATCATAATGGAATTTACATTATGACATCATAATGGAATTTTACATTATGACATCATAATGGAATTTTGCATTATGACATCATAATGGAATGTTACATTATGACATCATAATGGAATTTTGCATTATGACATCATAATGGAATGTTACATTATGACATCATAATGGAATTTTGCATTATGACATCATAATGGAATGTTACATTATGACATCATAATGGAATTTTGCATTATGACATTATAATGGAATTTTACATTATGACATCATAATGGAATGTTACATTATGACATCATAATGGAATTTTGCATTTTGACATCATAATGGAATGTTACATTATGACATCATAATGGAATTTTGCATTATGACATCATAATGGAATTTTAGATTATGACATCATAATGGAATTTTACATGATGACATCATAATGGAATTTTGCATTATGACATCATAATGGAATTTTACATTATGACATCATAATGGGATTTTACATTATGACATCATAATGGAATTTTACATTATGACATCATAATGGAATGTTACATTATGACATCATAATGGAATTTTTCATTATGACATCATAATGGAATTTTACATTATGACATCATAATGGAATTTTACATTATGACATCATAATGGAATTTTGCATTATGACATCATAATGGAATTTTACATTATGACATCATAATGGGATTTTACATTATGACATCATAATGGAATTTTGCATTATGACATCATAATGGAATTTTACATTATGACATCATAATGGGATTTTACATTATGACATCATAATGGAATTTTACATTATGACATCATAATGGAATGTTACATTATGACATCATAATGGAATTTTTCATTATGACATCATAATGGAATTTTGCATTATGACATCATAATGGAATTTTGCATTATGACATCATAATGGAATTTTGCATTATGACATCATAATGGAATGTTACATTATGACATCATAATGGAATTTTGCATTATGACATCATAATGGAATGTTACATTATGACATCATAATGGAATTTTGCATTATGACATCATAATGGAATGTTACATTATGACATCATAATGGAATTTTGCATTATGACATTATAATGGAATTTTACATTATGACATCATAATGGAATGTTACATTATGACATCATAATGGAATTTTGCATTATGACATCATAATGGAATTTAAATTATGAGCTCATAATGGAATTTGGCATTATGACATCATAATGGAATGTTACATTATGACATCATAATGGAATTTTGCATTTTGACATCATAATGGAATGTTACATTATGACGTCATAATGGAATTTTGCATTATGACATCATA